>NW_027189142.1:3462016-3545414 GCF_040958095.1 Procambarus clarkii
ATTCTCTAAAACTCATTTTTATTTCTAGTCTGACGCGACACTTGAATGCGTTTCGTAATAACATATTACATTTTCAAAGACTTTTAGTTTACACACACACAACTATAACCTCAAACACTAAACAGAGTTCTTACTATGCAAAGATTTAAACAGCTTTCATCTTTCATTTTATACCCGCATTTTGGGTGAGGGATATATTACAACAGTTTTGGATGAGGTGAACAAAACTTTCAACACAGGATAGAACACGAAACAATGGGTATTGAAGGTAAGAATGGAAGTAACTGCAGAGGGCCTATTGCCCCATATTTCTTGATGCTTCTATATTGAAGCGGAGTCTTGAAGTGGGTAGAATATAGCTGTGTATTAATTGGCTGTTGATTGCTGGTGTTGACTTCTTGATGTGTAGTGCCTCGCAGATGTCAAGCCGCCTGCTATCGCTGTATCTATCGATGATTTCTGTGTTGTTTGCTAAGATTTGCAGTCTCCGTGGTGTAGTGATGACACTCGCCTGTGTTCCGCGAGCGCTATGTCATGGGTTCGTATCCTGGCCGGGGAGGATTTACTGGGCGCAAATCCTTAACTGTAGCCTCTGTTTAACGCACAGTAAAATGTGTACTGTTGGGGGTTTCGCCTCTCTATTATTCTCTACCCTTACTCTGGGGTAAGCAATAGTTATGCTCAAGGTAACTCACCGTAGCCCTGCGGGTCTTCCCTCGATCCTCACGGCGCCACTGCACGCCAGGAGAGTCTCCCAGTCAATCTTAACGGCCTCTTATTAAGAAAGAGTGAGAACACGACTCGATCACATCGACCGTCGTGTGCCCTCCCCAACAATAGGGCTCTACGGTTAATCACAAAGTCGCCAATTGGTGTTTAAGGTGGCCAATAACACCATCAGTGGACTGGTGTATTCAGTGGTAGCCTTGGCAAGGTCACACTCAAAGATCAGGAATCAGGCAGGTACTTGTTGTTATCACTCTATGTTTACCAGTATCATATAGCCACAAGATCAATGGAGGGGATGATAAAAACACTAAGATAGTTTTGTATTTTACTTAAAATGTATGAAAGATGTCACAAGGCCACACAATAATCGATAAATCAACTGATCCTGACTCGGCCGGTAATTCCCACGGATATTATGCGACCGCTAGAGGGCAACACTCTCCCCTCCTCATCAAGTGTCAAGAACAGCTGATCGCAATGGTCACTCCGCGCGAAATTTGCTTGTTTGCTAGATTCACGGCGCGGTTTCTTTAAATTCTCCAATATTACTAGAAACTCGCACACTCTATATTGGCACAAATAAACCGAATTACTTAGTTACACTGTACTCAGGCTCAAACAGTCTTTTCTACAATCAATTCTACAATGATTCACTGTAATGGTCTTACAATGTTATTTATCCAACAATATATAATGAAATATTAACACGGGAGTTTTCAGTACTTTCTCTCGTGGGCGATAACGCAATGATTCACTGTACTCACAAATGATTATTCACTGAATGGACATAGACATATATATGGTATATAAATCAATCATCAATACATGGAAAATAAATAGTTTCTGGGCACATAGCCTAACCTCCAAATACTGGCATAATATTACATATAATTTACCACTATATGTTCATATCAAAATCTATAGAAAGATATACACAACACAGTAAATTTATCACTGGTTCCTGGTGTCTGTACACACCAATAATCAACATGAATATTACAAGTACTCTTGATAGTACTGTCTAGCACACTGGTGCTTTACCGTGAATGGGTGAGACTTGCTCACGACATATAAAATCTTCAGGCTAGATAATATAGCCAAATAATATAGCTAACTAAAGGGGAATGGGGAGGGAACTAGAACCACCTACTTCACCCTATCCTCCGATGAGATTCGAGATGTAGCTCCTGGTCCTCGTGTCGGGAACCCCCCACACTACACGTCGTCGTGTCCTACCAGAGCCTCTCGTCGTCCCACCGTTTAGCGCGTCGTCTCCGTGCCTCCTCACTGCAGGTCCGTCCTCCTCCTTGACTTCTTGAAGGTTGGAGTCGGTCTCCTGGCGTCGTCGTCTTCTCCCAGCAACGGCTGTCGCCTACGTCTCAGCTGCAGTCGTTCGGTTTCCCCCAAATAGTCCTCTCTTCCTCAGCTACCCAGTGGCTCTGTCAGCCACTACGCTGTCACGAACTGGTGAATTGCCACAGGCGTCAACATACGTCACTGCACGGCTTCACTGCTACTGGCACAGTACCTGACTGGAGCACTTGTTGCTCAAATAACCGTCAATTCCCTCTTCTGGTTCAACACATGAACTAGGGAAGACTTCTCAGAGTACTGGCGGACTTCAGGTGACGCGTAAATCCACGGTAGTGGGAAACAGCTGTCCGACAGACAGGACCACTCGTCGCACGTCCGACCTCTATGATGTGTCGTGTCTGACTGCTGGCGCCAGCCCGGCGCGCTGGCCGGACCCCCTTCCTTCGTGACGTCACTTTTACTATGGGAGGTTTTCATTGGCTCCCAGTGCCTCATTGCTGTCGGTGACCAATCCGGTGCCACTGACGTCACACGGTTCTGGCGGGAGATCAGGGAAGCCAGCGCCATCTTGGCTCCCTAAAGGGCCTATACCACAGGCCAAAATATAACTATTTCACAAATTTCTCGGCTCTCCGAGAACACTTCACTCTCTCCCATATATCAAATTGTAGCCTGCAACGTAGAGAACGCTTGGGAAAAGTAGACATGACTCTTACTGCAGGCGTGGGAGAATTACAAGGGGGGGGAACTCCGTCACATACCCCTCCCCTTAAAATAAGAGTCATGTCTGGTTAGTGCATGCGGGATAGGGCATCCGCTACTACGTTGTCCTTCCCCTTGATGTGTTTGACCTTGATCCTTGTCAGACTCTCAGTGCGGGTGAGACTGGTGCCGTTCGCCCTGGACCACTTACTTTCCTCCTCCGGGAGTTCTCGGTCCCTCGGTACACTCAGACCCGTCTTCCGCTGGGTTTCTCGGGACCTCTTTCCGTCCTGCTTGACGGCTCTTCCTTCCACAGTGAAGAAAGGTCTTAGGCGGTCTGCGGGACACACCTGTTTCTTTCGGGGTCCATCCGGCTTCCCAATCTCGTACGACACTGGACCCAACCGTCGCAGCACTCGGTATGGTCTCTTGAACCGCGACCTGGTCACTCTACCTTTACCTGGCAGCACAACCAATACTTTGGATCCGGCCTGAAAATTCCTCTGCGCAGCTCCCCTGTCGTACCACTCCGACATCTTGCGTTGCGCCTTCTTCAGGAGTTTCCTAGCCAATTCCTTCGCTCGAGTGAGACGTTCTTTGAACTTCTGGACATATTTATTCACCGTCCTCACGGTCGCTCCTGGAGTCCATCGTTCCTTCATCATGAATAGCATGGCATATATAATATAGATAAATGGAAAGTAAGCCTTCTCAGGACCCACACGTCCTCCTTCGGCCTTACTAACCAATTCGGGGAACTCCTGCTGTAACTCTCCGAGACGAGTGCGGTTTACCCCTGGAGAACTGGTGAGTGTCACCTGCAACTCACCATTCGGGCTACTCTCGCCCTCCACTCGTTCTCTGGGTCCTACGCAGAGGTGATCTGTTCCCAGGCTGTCAATCGACTCCTCAGCCCCATCAGATCCACAACCTCCTGGTTCTTCGCGTTGTCTCGGTGTCTCAGTACAAACTGGGATCGCCACCGGTGCGATTCCCTTCTCGTCCCCACAGACGTTCGAATCTTCGCCTGTCTCCTCGTGTTGTTCTGGGCACTCTTCGCCTTTCACGAGATGCGGGAGGACGTATCCTCCACATGCGTCATTCCCCAAGATGACCTGTGCCTCCATCTTGGGCATTGATGTACAGACTCCCACCTCTAGGGTCTGGCAGCCATAATCGGCATTTAAAGTTACCTGGTGTAGGGGCATCCTCACTGGGCCTCCCACAGTGGTCACACTAGCCACCCCCACACTGGTACTTTCGTAACCCTCGGGGAACAGGGTTTCACTTACCAGGGTAAAGTCAAGCCCCGGTGTCTCTTAGCATCTTCACGGGGGATGGGGTCTGCGACCCCATCCTTACGGTTCCTTGACACATAAATGGGTGAACTTTCTTTCTCCCCATTTAGCACGGGTTCATCCCGCACTCCCTCGGCCCTCTGGTCCTCGAACATCACTAAAGCAACGTGTCCCCCGCTGCTTAGGGCGTCTGCATTCCCGCGCGAGCGTGTCCGGGTATTCCGCAGTTGTAGCAGCGGCCCCTCGGCGGAGACCATCCACCACCGCTCGTCTTAGCACTGCTCCAGAGGCCGTCGCACTCTGTGTCTTTCCCGCCTCACTTGTCGTTTCTTTCCCTGCAGTAACAGCTCCCGAGCTCTCAGCTTGGTTCTCCCCTATCGGCTCTACAACACCTTTTGTTCCTCGGGTGTTCCAACTGAGAAATGGGATTTGGGAGAACTCGCCTCCTGTCCTCCATCCATCCGTCCTCTATAACTCCGATCGTTTCCGACGTATGCGTGTGGTCGGTTCTGTCCCCTCCCGGCGTGGGCGTAGGGCTTTCTTCTAGCATGTCGGCTCCGGTCGGCTGCGGCCCTCAGGTTCTTTATGTCCGCCTCCTTTATCCTCATCCTGATCTCAGGAGAGAGCACGGACATAAACTTTTCCATGGCCATTAGTTCCTTGACCTCTTCGACCGACCTTGCTTCTTCAGAGTCCAGCCACTTAAGGAGCTTTCTTTCTATGTCCCTCGCCGTCTCCGCATACGACTTTCCTGGCAACCGGGTACATTCTCTAAACCTCTTCCGGTAACACTCTGGCGTGAGTTTAAAGGAACGGAGCACAGCTCGTTTTACCGGCATCGTAGTTAGTGCATTCTTGGAAGTCGAGCATAGTGAAGGCTTGGCGAGCTTCCCCTGTGAGCCTCCCTTGGACCAACTCCGCCCACTCCGCCCTCGGCCACCTCTTCATAGCAGCAACTCTCTCAAAGTGATCGAAGAAACTTCAGCTTCACTAGGCACAAAGACCGGCAGGTCTCGTTCCCTCACTCGTCGGTCTTCCTGTGGCGGGGCAGGGGCACCTAGTCCCAGTTCAGCTCGCTTCAGCTCCACCTCCTGGTTGGCTTCTATTTCCATTTGTCTCAGCCTAACTTCTTGCTCTCGTTCTTCCCTGCGTAGCTGTGCTTCTCGTTCTTGCTCTTCCCGGCGCAGCTGTGCTTCTCGTTCCTCACGCTTCGTCTGTGCTTCTCGCTCCTGTTCTTCCCGGCGCAGCTGTGCTTCTCGCTCTTGCTCTTCCCGGCGCAGCTGTGCTTCTCGCTCCTCACGCTTCATCTGTGCTTCTCGCTCTTCACGCTTCATCTGTGCTTCTCGCTCTTCACGCTTCATCTGTGCTTCTCGCTCTTGCTCTTCCCGGCGCAGCTGTGCTTCTCGCTCTTCTTTGCGCTGCTGTGCTTCTCGCTCTTCCTTGCGCTGCTGTTGCCTCTTCTCTCCTCAGCTGCGCTTCTGCTTCTCGCTCTTCCTTGCGCTGCTGTGCTTCCAGCTGCAGCTTCATTATTTCCAGCTTAATGCTGTGCCTGCTGCCGCTGGATCCCCTGCTGCTTCCACCAATACTCAGGTGCTCACCCTCACTGGCAGGTGTTTGGGGCCGTTCCTCCCCCAAAGCTTCGTCTCGAGCCTTTAGCTGAGCCATTATCTCTTGTCTTCTTTCACCAACTCGGGCAGATTTCAGCTTTATTCCAAAATGATCCGCTATAGCCTGTAACTGTGCCTTGGTGCACTCTTCCAGCACCTGTTCGTCTCTAGAGTCAATAAACCTCGCTACTTTATCATCCTCCATCTTGTGCTACGAGTGATAACCTTCACCTAATCTCTAACACCACTGCCAAGTACCACTGCAACCCTTTACTTCGATCGGTATCCTGGCGAGGTCGCCAATGTTGGGGGTTTTCGCCTCTCTATTATTCTCTACCCTTACTCTGGGGTAAGCAATAGTTATGCTCAAGGTAACTCACCGTAGCCCTGCGGGTCTTCCCTCGATCCTCACGGCGCCACTGCACGCCAGGAGAGTCTCCCAGTCAATCTTAACGGCCTCTTATTAAGAAAGAGTGAGAACACGACTCGATCACATCGACCGTCGTGTGCCCTCCCCAACAATAGGGCTCTACGGTTAATCACAAAGTCGCCAATTGGTGTTTAAGGTGGCCAATAACACCATCAGTGGACTGGTGTATTCAGTGGTAGCCTTGGCAAGGTCACACTCAAAGATCAGGAATCAGGCAGGTACTTGTTGTTATCACTCTATGTTTACCAGTATCATATAGCCACAGATCAATGGAGGGGATGATAAAAACACTAAGATACTTTTGTAATTTTACTTAAAATGTATGAAAGATGTCACAAGGCCACACAATAATCGATAATCAACTGATCCTGACTCGGCCGGTAATTCCCACGGATATTATGCGACCGCTAGAGGGCAACACTCTCCCCTCCTCATCAAGTGTCAAGAACAGCTGATCGCAATGGTCACTCCGCGCGAAATTTGCTTGTTTGCTAGATTTCACGCGCTGCGGTTTCTTTAATTCTCCAATATTACTAGAAACTCGCACACTCTATATTGGCACAAATAAACCGAATTACTTAGTTACACTGTACTCAGGCCTCAAACAGTCTTTTCTACAATCAATTCTACAATGATTCACTGTAATGGTCTTACACTGTTATTTATCCAACAATATATAATGAAATATTAACACGGGAGTTTTCAGTACTTTCTCTCGTGGGCGATAACGCAATGATTCACTGTACTCACAAATGATTATTCACTGAATGGACATAGACATATATATGGTATATAAATCAATCATCAATACATGGAAAATAAATAGTTTTCTGGGCACATAGCCTAACCTCCAAATACTGGCATAATATTACATATAATTTACCACTATATGTTCATATCAAAATCTATAGAAAGATATACACAACACAGTAAATTTATCACTGGTTTCCTGGTGTCTGTACACACCAATAATCAACATGAATATTACAAGTACTCTTGATAGTACTGTCTAGCACACTGGTGCTTTACCGTGACATGGGTGAGACTTGCTCACGACATATAAAATCTTCAGGCTAGATAATATAGCCAAATAATATAGCTAACTAAAGGGGAATGGGGAGGGAACTAGAACCACCTACTTCACCCTATCCTCCGATGAGATTCGAGATGTAGCTCCTGGTCCTCGTGTCGGGAACGCCCCCACACTACACGTCGTCGTGTCCTACCAGAGCCTCTCGTCGTCCCACCGTTTAGCGCGTCGTCTCCGTGCCTCCTCACTGCAGGTCCGTCCTCCTCCTTGACTTCTTGAAGGTTGGAGTCGGTCTCCTGGCCGTCGTCTTCTCCCAGCAACGGCTGTCGCCTACGTCTCAGCTGCAGTCGTTCGGTTTCCCCCAAATAGTCCTCTCTTCCTCAGCTACCCAGTGGCTCTGTCAGCCACTACGCTGTCACGAACTGGTGAATTGCCACAGGCGTCAACATACGTCACTGCACGGCTTCACTGCTACTGGCACAGTACCTGACTGGAGCACTTGTTGCTCAAATAACCGTCAATTCCCTCTTCTGGTTCAACACATGAACTAGGGAAGACTTCTCAGAGTACTGGCGGACTTCAGGTGACGCGTAAATCCACGGTAGTGGGAAACAGCTGTCCGACAGACAGGACCACTCGTCGCACGTCCGACCTCTATGATGTGTCGTGTCTGACTGCTGGCGCCAGCCCGGCGCGCTGGCCGGACCCCCTTCCTTCGTGACGTCACTTTTACTATGGGAGGTTTTCATTGGCTCCCAGTGCCTCATTGCTGTCGGTGACCAATCCGGTGCCACTGACGTCACACGGTTTTGGCGGGAGATCAGGGAAGCCAGCGCCATCTTGGCTCCCTAAAGGGCCTATACCACAGGCCAAAATATAACTATTTCACAAATTTCTCGGCTCTCCGAGAACACTTCACTCTCTCCCATATATCAAATTGTAGCCTGCAACGTAGAGAACGCTTGGGAAAAGTAGACATGACTCTTACTGCAGGCGTGGGAGAATTACAAGGGGGGGGAACTCCGTCACAGTACTTGGATGAAAAAACGATTCTTCGCGGCAGGGGATCGTATTTCAGGGACCATAGGATTAAGGACTTGCCCGAAACGCTACGCGTACTAGTGGCTGTACAAGAATGTAACAACTCTTGTATATATCTCAAAAAAAAAAAAAAAAAAAAAAAAATTCTCTGGTGATGGTCTGGTTGTGGGAAGAGATTATATGTTCCTTAATGGAGCCCTGTTGCTTATGCATCGTTAATCGCCTGGAAAGAGATGTTGTTGTCTTGCCTATATACTGAGTTTTTTGAGGCTTACAGTCCCCAAGTGGGCACTTGAAGGCATAGACGACGTTGGTCTCTTTTAAAGCGTTCTACTTTGTGTCTGGAGAGTTTCTCATGAGTAGGCTGGCGGTTTTTTGGTTTTATAGTAAATCGTCAGTTGTATCTTCTGATTTTTGTCTGTAGGGATAACGTTTCTATTAACAATATCTTTCAGGACTTTTATAAATAATAAATGTGTGTGGGGCTTCTATGGGGGACTGGTACTATTAAGTGGGTAAGGGTAGTTAGAAGACAAGAGTATCAAATATGGGAGAGCTAAAAGGCCCGGCCCCCAAAATAAACTATCCACAGTAGTAATAACTTGCTACTAGACCATATATGTTAGTCTAAGGGTTGATCAATGCACTCCCACACAGGAAGAAGGGATACTCTGTAATTCATGTACTTATTTATTAACCCCCTAACAACCCCCCATATACACTCACACCAATAACAATAATAATAATAACTTTACCACACTATCTTACGTTAAAAGCCTTGGTCCTCATAGGCAGGATACAAGGTTTACACTAATAACAAGCTAGGGTAAAGTACTACTGGATAAGCACTGAAGCTGGATGCAGCTTAGGGTAGTGAGACCATGTGGTACCCTAATACAAAACACAAACACTTAGGGTTACCCAAAACACTGGCAACTACTACCCCCAGGTCTCACCAATCGTTACTACCAGAGTAGGTACACTTAGAAATCATACAATACTTAACTTAATGGTACAGGAAACTTAAGGTAAGGGAAATAAGTAAGAGGAGAAGGGAGGAGAGTAGGGATGCAGCCACAGAGTAGGTCTCGTGCCCACGAATGCCAGCCAGAGAAGAAGGCTCCTAGCGACCAGCTAGGCCTCCCGCATGTCGTGGTGCCGGAAGGAGCCTAATTGATCGTGCAGCTAAGCACATTAAAGATCTTCCCCTATGCAACGTATTGTTACTTTACAAATGATTAGAAAGTATTAGTAAGCAAAGTTGGTGCCTATGTTATTATTTAATAATCAACCCCCCAGCTCAGTCTTTAAATGCTCTTTGAGAAACAAGAATAGTCTTACGTCTGGCAGGGAAGATACAAACAATTGCCGCTCGTGATGCACTCAACTGTACTACCAGAAAGTTTAATAGCTCAATTTTGACCTCTGGTTTCCACTGGAGAACCCAGGGTCGTAAGACTCCTCCCCCCTTCAGAGAGAAAAAAAATGTGACTACTAGAATAGTAGTCATATTTTTTTGTAAGAGTATACAGAGAATAAAAAGAAAAAACATATGAAAAAACAAAAATTCAATCAAAAACAACAATTTCTCTGCAAGAAACATACAAAGGAGTTCTCTGAAAAAAAAACACACAAAAAAAAAACAGGGAAGTAAATAAATTGGACACGGATTATTTAATGTCACAGGAGAACCTAAAAAAAAAAATTAACTAAAGCATGACAGTTGGTAAATGGCTTTCTGTGGCTCAGATGAATGTTATTCAGGCAACCGGGACAGAGCGTCGGCTATCACGTTGAGTCTGCCTGGCAGGTGGGTAATGGAAAGATTGAAGTCCTGTAGGTACAACGCCCACCTGAGGATGCATTTATTCTTACCCTTCATCTGAGTCAGGAAGACTAGTGGGTTATGGTCCGTGTACACTTCCACTATATTACCTGTGAGGTAATCTTCGAACTTTTTACATGTTAACACTAGCGCCAACGCCTCTTTTTCTACCACTGAATAATTGCGTTGCGCCTTGTCGAATTTCACAGAGTAATAATATACTGGGTGTTCCACCTGATCATCCCCAGTTTGCAACAACACTGCACCAGCACCCGAGTCAGACGCGTCAACATGAATTTTAAACGGTCCGTAGAACCTTGGACTAGCAAGCACTGGGGCGGAAGCTAAGATCAATTTCAAATTCTTAAATGCCTCTGCACAGTCTGATGACCACTTAAATTTAACGGCTTTCCGCAACAAGTCTGTGAGAGGAGTGGCAACACTGGAAAAGTTCTGACAAAAACGTCGATAGTATGCACACATGCCGATAAATCTTTGAACGTCCTTTTTAGACTTTAGTACTGGATACTCCAGAGTGGCACTGATTTTATCTTGCCGAGGTAACACTTTTCCTTGGCCCACTTCATAACCGAGGTACGTCACTGTGCCTTGGCCAAAATGACACTTTTTAGCATTTAAGGTAAGATTTGCCCTTTTCAAGATTGCAAACAACTGGCGTAACCTAGCTATGTGGTCAGCCCAATTACTGTCAAAAGCACGATATCATCTAAATACGCCCGACAATTTGGCACCTTAGCGAGCAGAGAGTTCATGAGTCTCTGGAACGTGGCAGGGGCATTACGCAAGCCGAATGGTAACACTTGATACTCAAAAACACCCTCAGGTGTCACGAACGCAGTTAGTTGTTTAGCACGTTCAGTGAGTGGGATTTGATAATACCCCCTCGAGAGGTCAAATTTCGAGACGTACTTGGCATTTCCCAGCTCGTCGATGCAAGTCCTCGAGGAGGGGCAGCGGATAGGCATCCACAATGGTCACCTTGTTGAGCTGCCGATAGTCGGTGCATAATCGCCAGGAGCCGTCTGGTTTGGGGATCAAAAAGCAAGGCGAGCACCAAGAGCCCTGACTCGGCCGGATGAGGCCGTGCTGGAGCAAGAAGTCGACCTCCTTCCGTACGATGGCCTTCTTTTCTGGACTCATCCGATAGGGTTGAAGGCGAATGGGAGTGTAGTCCGTCAACTCGACATCATGGCAAATGGCATCAGTCTGGGTCGGGACCTCCCCGAACAGACTGGAGAATTCATCAACCAACGACTGCACCTCTTCACGTTGGGCCATCTGCAAATAGGACAGTCCTTCCTCCACAGCATTCACAGAACTAGAATTATTGAAAATGAGATTAGTTGGGTCCCCAGAACAATCATCCCCTCTCTCACTGGAAATGGAAACATTGGTTAGTGCAATGGGCCTGGGGCCCTGGAACTTCTTCAGCCGATTTACATGTACGAGCATTACCTGGTTACGTTTGTCAGAGTGCCTCACTTTGTACGTGAGGTCCCCAGTCTTTTCTGTCACAATGTAGGGGCCTTCGTACTTGTGGGACATAGTGTTCCCTAGTCGAGGCTTTAATACCAGGACAGGGTCGCCAGGCTGAAATACCCGTAACTTAGATTTAGCATCGTTATGTTCTTTCATCTTTTCTTGGGCCTTGCCAAGATACTTTAATGCAGCCGCCTTGCAGTCCTTGAGTCTCTGGTGATGTTGCGCAAAGAAAGCCGAACCTTCGGTTAACGTTACGTTCCCTAACAGATTCTCCTGTAACATTTGCAAGGGTCCACGAACTTTATGGCCAAAGACTAACTCAAAAGGAGAACAACCCAGTAAACTTTGTAGTCCCTCTCTAGCCGCAAACAAAACATACGGTAAATTCTCATCCCAGAAGGTGTGGGAACTCTCGCACGATGTCTTCAACATCTGCTTCAGAGTTAGATGGAAACGTTCAATTACCCCCTGACTCTGTGGATGGTATGGGCTGGAAACCTTATAAGTTATTCCATGTTCCTTACAAAATTGCTCAAAAATATCAGACTTAAAATTAGTACCATTGTCAGTTTGCACGACCCGAGGCAGTCCAAAAGTGGAAAAAAATTGCAACATACGAGCAACAACAGTTTTTGCTCGGATGTTCCTTACAGCAAAACCCTCTGGGTAACGAGTAGTGATACACATCATTGTGATTAGGTAAATATTACCAGACTTAGTTCTAGGTAATGGTCCAACACAGTCCATTACCACATGAGAAAATGGTTCCTCTGGCACGACAATAGGCCTTAGAGGAGCTTTAGGTGGAGTCTGGTTTGGTTTCCCAACCAGTTGACAAACATTACACGCATTACAAAATTTTGCCACATCGCTTTTCAGCTTGGGCCAGAAAAAATACTTTAAAATTTTGTGATACGTAATATTAATACCTTGATGTCCCCCCATAGGATCATCATGAGCAGCTGCCAAAACTCTTTCTCTATAGCAGGTCGGCAACATAAACTGGTGGACTACCTCCCACTCATTTGACAAGGGAGCACTCTGTGGTCTCCATTTTCTCATCAAAATCCGATCATTGTAGTAGTACCCAGTTGCTGCGTCTACAATTTTCTCCATAGAGACAGCTGTCTCATGACAATCTGCAAGAGTGGGGTCAGCCTTCTGTAACTCACTCAAGGAGGCATCTAGGCCTTGGTCAGATGCTATTGGCCGAGGCTCAACAGTGTTCTCCTCCACCTCCCCACTACTCTCGGTAGATGGCGGTGGCAGGCTCTCCACAATGTCCTCGGCCACGTCATCGAGTCGGGCCATGAATGTGTCCGCGAGGTCCATTTGGTTTTCACCACTCGGAAAGCTCCTCGTGACCTCGGGATTTACCACCTTGGCAAGCACAGGGCTGCCCTTACATTTAAGTCCCATAGACCTGGTCACTGCGCACGCAGGGTACACAACATTATCCTCTGCGGCGGGTGGATCCAGGCAAACCTTAGGGGTAGGCAACATAATAGGCAGTCTGGAGTCCCCTACCTTATCCCCTGCTAAATCATTACCAACTATTACATCAACATTAGGGAAAGGTAGGTATGAAGTGACTCCGACTGTACAAACACCCTTGTGGAAATCAGATTCCAGGGTAACCTTATGGAGGGGTACTGCTCGAGTATCACTAGTGACACCCTCGACCAGTACCCCCTCTCCAGTGTCGAGAGTGTTAGCACCTTGCAACGCACTCTCTAAAATTAAAGTCTGGATGGCACCGGTGTCTCGGAAGATCACCACGTCCTTCCAGGAAGAACCCTCAGACAAAAGTAGTCTCCCTTTCGATAAGAATGGGGTAAGCAAGTCCAACCACTGTGGGTTGGAGGTCTTACTCCCTAACCCTTCGAAGGCCTCAAGCCCTGTGTCACAACTAGAGCATTGGGTCTTTTTTCCGGGTACAGTTGCCAACAACGGCTAATAGTGTGGTTTGGACGATTACAGTGACCACAAAAACGTCGGGGAGAAGAGACATTACTAACAGAATTACCCTTCGGTTCACCCTTAGGTGCCGTGGGGCTAGACACTTTAACAGGGTTAGTTATGTCTGAAACAGAAGGTGCATTAGGTAAAGGGTTAGAATGAGCTGGTCTGGACTGGCTGTGGGTATAAGTTTTGCTACTCTGTGGGGTATAATTATTTTTATTGGGCCTTTTGCTCGCCAATTGGTAGTTTTCTGCCAACTTGGCCAAATCCCCAATTTTAGAATTTACCTCTACCCTTCCTCTAATGTAATGCGAAACATTCTCTGGCATAATATCTATAAATGTTCCATTAAAATTAAGTTCCTGAGAGCCTCGTATGTTTCGGCTTTCGCCGAGCGAATCCATCTATCAAACAATCAAATTTGATCGTTAACAAATTCAGTGAGCGGTTGGTTGTGAGTAGGCCTAAGGTTGCGATATACTTGGCGGTGAGCTTCAGGAGTAATTTCATATGCCCGCAAAATACATTCCCTGACTATATCATATTCGAAACACTCGTCGTCAGGCATGTTTATAAAAATATCTTGTGCTTTACCCCTAAGTCTTCCCTGTAGGATTTTCACCCACTCTTCCTTTGGCCAGTTCATGGACATGGCCAATCTCTGAAAATGGTTGAAAAACCTTTCAGGGTCTGACTCGGAAAATTCAGGCAAATTATGCTTTTTCTCATAATGCCTGGGGTTTGAATCCCCGGCAGGTGGAGGTCCAGTGGCATTCGCTCTAATTCTAGCCTCCTCGGTTTTGAGTCTTTGCTCCTCTAATTTTATTTTTGCTAACTCTAAAGCTAATTCTCTATCCCTATGAGTTGCACTTTCTGCTTGGCTAGGCTGGCATAAAGGTGTATCACTTGCCAATAGTTCTTCATCAATACAATGCTGTAATATTTCATTCACCAAAGTCCACTTTTTATCCACGTCATTTAATTCTAAGCCAAATTCCTTGCCTAACAATACTAAACTAGACTTGGTAAGTTTCTTTATCTCTACTGCTGAAGGCTCCATTGCCAGTTTCTGCATTTCAGATGACATCACTAATAATTTTAGCTCCCAGCCAAAGAAAAAATTAAAAAATAAAAATTGGAAAAAAAACAAAAATTTGCACGGCCCTAACACAAGGCCACACTAACCTTAATCGTGAAGGGATCCAGCTGGGTGTCCAGTCAGTGCAAGAATGTCCTTTGCTAGAAGAGCTGGACCCTAGGCAAGCACACAACCGTTCTGCGGAAAACAAAAAATTTTAGTTTTGGCACTCAAGAATCTAATTTTTTACACTTATAATGTTCCTCCCGGACTGGCTAACCACTTGTTATAAATAATAAATGTGTGTGGGGCTTCTATGGGGGACTGGTACTATTAAGGGGTAAGGGTAGTTAGAAGACAAGAGTATCAAATATGGGAGAGCTAAAAGGCCCGGCCCCCAAAATAAACTATCCACAGTAGTAATAACTTGCTACTAGACCATATATGTTAGTCTAAGGGTTGATCAATGCACTTCCACACAGGAAGAAGGGATACTCTGTAATTCATGTACTTATTTATTAACCCCCTAACAACCCCCCATATACACTCACACCAATAACAATAATAATAATAACTTTACCACACTATCTTACGTTAAAAGCCTTGGTCCACATAGGCAGGATACAAGGTTCACACTAATAACAAGCTAGGGTAAAGTACTACTGGATAAGCACTGAAGCTGGATGCAGCTTAGGGTAGTGAGACCATGTGGTACCCTAATACAAAACACAACACTTAGGGTTACCCAAAACACTGGCAACTACTACCCCCAGGTCTCACCAATAGTTACTACCAGAGTAGGTACACTTAGAAATCATACAATACTTAACTTAATGGTACAGGAACTTAAGGTAAGGGAAATAAGTAAGAGGAGAAGGGAGGAGAGTAGGGATGCAGCCACAGAGTAGGTCTCGTGCCCACGAACGCCAGCCAGAGAAGAAGGCTCCTAGCGACCAGCTAGGCCTCCCGCATGTCGTGGTGCCGGAAGGAGCCTAATTGATCGTGCAGCTAAGCACATTAAAGATCTTCCCCTATGCAACGTATTGTTACTTTACAAATGATTAGAAAGTATTAGTAAGCAAAGTTGGTGCCTATGTTATTATTTAATAATCAACCCCCCAGCTCAGTCTTTAAATGCTCTTTGAGAAACAAGAATAGTCTTACGTCTGGCAGGGAAGATACAAACAATTGCCGCTCGTGATGCACTCAACTGTACTACCAGAAAGTTTAATAGCTCAATTTTGACCTCTGGTTTCCACTGGAGAACTCAGGGTCGTAACAAGGACCCTTTCCTCCGTTTTATGAGCTGTGGAAAAGAAGTTCTTGTAAAATAGTCTAATAGGGGGTATAGGTGTTGTGTTAGTTGTCTCTTCAGAGGTTGCATGGCGTTTCACTTTCCTTCTTATGATGTCTTCAACGAAACCATTGGAGAAGCCGTTGTTGACTAGGACCTGCCTTACCCTGCAGAGTTCTTCATCGACTTGCTTCCATCTTGAGCTGTGGCTGAGAGCACGGTCGACATAAGCGTTAACAACACTCCTCTTGTACCTGTCTGGGCAGTCACTGTTGGCATTTAGGCACATTCCTATATTTGTTTCCTTAGTGTAGACTGCAGTGTGGAAACCTCAGCTCCTTTCCATGACTGTTACATCTAGAAAGGGCAGCTTCCCATTCTTCTCCATCACGTAAGTGAAACGCAACACAGAATTCTGCTCAGAATTCTGTAGTAGGGACCCATAGCCTCGGAGAAGAAAATAAAGAGTACTCAGAGAAGACCTCATTCTGGCAGCTCCTGCGACGTTGCTGGAACCATGTGTATTGGCATTTGCCTTTCTATGCCCCTGTTACCTAGCAGTAAAATAGGTACCTGGGTGTTAGTCAGCTGTCACGGGTTGCTTTTTGGGGGTGGAGGCCTGGTCAAGGACCGAGCCGTGGGGACACTAAAAAGCCCTGAAATCATCTCAAGATAACCTTCTATTGGATAATTTCAGCAACGTGGAGAGGGAGGACCTGCTGTATGGGTAACAGCTTCTCCTCCATATCTACCTACCCAGGCTTTACGCCCTGTCAGGGCGCAACTCCATGGTCTATAGACTGAAGGATGCCTACTACCGAAGTTATTGCTGGGTTTGTTTTAGGTAATTGTTCCATTGTGTTTGCTGGGTTTGTTCTGTGTAGTTGTTCTGTAGGTTCTTTTGTGTAGTTGTTCCATACTTGTTGCTGCATTTGTTTGGTGTAGTTGTACCGTAGTTGTTGCTGGGATTGTTTTGTGTCGTTGTTCTGTATTTGTTGCTGGGTTTCTTTTGTGTTACTGTTCCGTAGATGTTGTTAGGTTTGTTCTGTGTAGTTGTCCCGTAGTGGTTGCTGGGTTTCTTTTGTGTAGTTGTTTCATAGATTTTGCTTTTTTTTAGTTGTACCGTAGTTGTTGCTAGGAACTTTTGTGTAGTTGTTCCATAGTTGTTACTTGGTTTGTTCCTGGTATTGTAGTTGTTGCTGGGTTTGTTCTTGGCAGTTGTACCATAGTTGTTGCTGGGTTTGTTCCAGTTAGTTGTACTGTAGGTGTAGTTGTTGCTGGGTTTGTTCCTGGGAGTTTTATCGTAGTTGTGGCTGTTTTTGTTCCAAGTAGGTGTACCGTATTTGTTGCCGGGTTTGTATTAGGTATTTTTCCATAATTGCTGCTGGGTTTGTTAGCTTCTTGTTGCTGTGTTAGTTTAGAACTCTTACAGTAGTTGTTGTTGGGTTTGCTTAGTACTTATACAGTAGTTGTTGTTGGGTTTGCTTAGTACTTATACAGTAGTAGTTGTTGGGTTTAAGATTTCATAGGCAATTGCTGAACATGGACAAGCACCCAGTGATGGGGAATGACATCAAAGTATCATGGCTAGATTCTCCTAGATTGTCCTTTTTGACCCTTTCCAGAAAAAGGAAAAAAATAAGTTTATTAAGCATTTGCAAACGAATTGAAACACATTAGATGATATAATTTTGAAGTTAGAAATAAGCAACAGAACAGCTAACAAAATATTTGTTCAAGCAAATTCCTTTCAATTTGTTTTGGGGAACTGGGATAAGTGTTAAAAACTATAATCAAGAGTGTTAATTATATTACAGCGAATGCTTTGAAAGAAAAAAATTCTGAATTTGCTGAACGATGTGTACACAGTGTTCATATGTGTACATAGGAATACTTGTGTACAATAATATTCTTTGACTTAGTACAGCTTCTGTCCTTAAACGATTTTTTTGAGTGGCCGAAGTTTGTCTGTTTTTCACGAATGAAACGTTTTCTTGTCAAGATTTATCTGACGTTGAGTAGAGTTGTAGACTGATGTTTTTCACAGATTCCTCCTCACATTTTTGTTTCCATCGCTAAATTACAGATATCTGGCAAGATAATTCATGTTTATTTCCAAAAGCCTTTGAAATCAAAAGGAAAATTTAAAACATAATGCTGGCAATGTCACTTTTAAATATTTACCGAATCTAAATAAAACACACACGACGGTCTTGAAATTCACGAGTAAACAGACATTCAGAGCCTTCAAATGATATATTCCAGAATCAATTAATCAACTGCTGTTCAATCATTTTAAGATTTTCTTAATTCAGGTCTTTGAAGAAACTGGGGAAACTCATTGTGAGCAACTGTGTAACACTGGATTAACTTAATTTGCAACGCTGCAAATAACTGATGTACAAAGCAGCTCAATATGGAGGCAAAAATTTTACTTTTTATTTTTTAGTTAGGTTTACACGGATAGCTATGAATTTGTTGTTTATAGCTAAACATGAAAATACTGAATGAGATCTGTTAGTGACTGGATTAATTAATGCCGAAAATGAGATTTTGAAACTCTAGAATTCCATTTCTGAAATCCTTGACAGTCTAAGAGATCTCACATGACAGAATTACAAGATTTTTATTGAAAGTGATGAACTTTGTCAAGTGTAATTATAGGAGTACAGTTGCTGATGAAACTATAGTCGTTTAGAACAGCTCCCATAACAACCAATTATACTCCAAATATAAGATTGTCACTCTGGTTATAAGATAGGTTATCATTGGTGCGGTAGTAACGGTCTCCTCAACCCATCCTCGTGTTTAAATAGTAATTCTTGTAACTTTGTCCACCATAGTACAAATATTGATGTACTAAGCAATTAGATAGTAGAATCTGGTACTATTCACTTTACAGTCGGAAAAAATGAAGCTGGATACAAACTTAAATATACCTGGGCCTAGTATAGCCCCATTATGTACTATATTAGGCCTTATATAGCGTGTATTAGGCCTAGGGAGGTTAGATTAGGTTGTCTTCGTATTTAAGTTTTTTGTTATTATTATATCTATTTATTTTCTTTATCTTTTGTATTTATGTTAACATAAAGACAAAACATTTTCTGGTTTGTCCAAATTCAATAGTACAGATTTCTACTTTCTAATTACGATGTACATCGCTATATGTTGTATGGTCCTCATCCTTCCTATAAGTACTACCAAGACAGGAAGATGGGCTGCTCACTCAGAGTAAAATAAATATTAATTAATATTTTTTAAGTTTTTGTTTTATTATTTATTTGCTTTATTTAAATGTTTCCTTAACCTTATTTTTTGAGGTATATAATATTAATCAAAGCTAATTTCAAGTTTATATTTCTTGTTGCTCTTAAAATAATATTTATAAGTTATGTTATTGTTCAATTGTCTTATAAAGAAACATTAATATTACTCGTTTGTTTAACAGGATTTCTAAAAAGCTTTAATTTATTTCAATGTGTTTTTTGTGTTATTAGTAAAACAACATATAAAGACTTAAGTAAGCAACAGGACTCCTTTTATTTTAGCTCATTGTTATTGTTACTAATTCATCAGTTTTTTTCTTGAGTATTACTAGTTATTAATAACAATCAATTCGTAAAGTTGTTCCATATGAAACAACTTGGTCGCCTCATCAGATGCCTTTAGGAGTACTAACAAGCATCTTGTTTCTTTCTCAAAATTATTATCAATTTGGCCACTCTTAAAATAAGGCCGCCGATCGTACTAGTGTTAAATAATAATTATGAAAATAGATCTTACAGTTGCAACAAAAATGCCATAAATTTGGAGTTGGATAATAAAAATATTATTGTTCACATTAGCATTGTTTAATCAATTATTTGTGATTAACATTGTGCAACACTTTTGGAAATTTGGTGCAACAAAGGTCATTGGACAACTATTATGTTTTATATATTATAACTCATTTTATAGCTTGCATTGACTAAATATGACTAAATACGGTTAATGTGAAATACACTCGTATGTGCCGTGGGATAATTATATCTGATTATTATTGACATTTACTGTGCATTTACTGAATAAGTTTTGTTCATAAAACAGTCACATAGTTTACGGCGTAAACTTCAAGGGGAAAGCCTAGTTGCTATGATGCATCGCTGTTATATATTGCCCGAGTTTAAGGTTTCCATTGCAAAAGAACGTTGTTTTATAGCAAAACTCAAACAATTTCTAGCTAAAAACATTAAAAATGGACCTCAAGTATTTCGACATTGATAGCCTGCTGGTGGATAGGGATGGGACGGGGCGCGGTAAAATCGTCCACAAGCGTTTCGACAAAGCTTATTTTCTAGTTGTCAAAACCGTATATATCATTAGGCTAGGCTGTATTACCCGTTAGGCTGTATTAGACTGTATGTGTTGTTAGGATGTATCAGGCTTGGTTGGGTGAGGTAAGGCAGATTTGGGTGGGGTTAGGTAGGTTTTAAAATCCATTGGCGAACCGTCGTTTGTATATGACTTGTATCCGGTTGGTCTCTCTCAATTGGTCCAAGGGTCGGAATGGGGGAGTTTTACCCGGTCCCAACACTCGTGATCTCGTTTTCTGTTCATCCGGAACCCCAACATTGAGACATATATTGGTCAAGATTCAAGTATGGACAATTTGTTGTGTAAGCTACCCTGCGTGTTAAAAAAAACAGTATTAGACATCGATTATGTAACATTAATTAACACTTACTAATATAATATGCAACGAAACAGCATGAGCAATAGCAGACAAAAAAACTCTGAGATTGTAATCTAGAGAAGTATCTCCTACTAACCAGGCTGAGTATCCGGTCCCCTTGCCATTCCAACTCTCTTTCTCTTGGATGATAATTTGTGCACATTTTAGATCATCGCCCACGTTGTTGTCCAGGAGACCTGAAATAGTCCTTTCAGGTTAATCAGCAATCTAAGGTCATAATTCAAACGTATTTTGGTTATTAGATTATGAAATAATATCAGTTCACACTCTAGATTAACGAAACTGGCAGAACAGGGATACTTATACAGTAGGTATACTGACAGGTATACCACAATTCATGGTGTATATATATTTTCAATATACACTTGCTGGTTGGTCTTTAATTAATTGTGGCTGTGTTAATAACCCTCCAGAGGTTGACTGGTATAAAGCCCAACATGAAACACACTTCTCTCTCTCTCTCTCTCTCTCTCTCTCTCTCTCTCTCTCTCTCTCTCTCTCTCTCTCTCTCTCTCTCTCTCTCTCTCTCTCTCTCTCTCTCTCTCTCTCTCTCTCTCTCTCTCTCTCTCTCTCTCTCTCTCTCTCTCTCTCTCTCTCTCTCTCTCTCTCTCTCGCTCTCTCTCTCTCTCTCTCTCTCTCTCTCTCTCTCTCTCTCTCTCTCTCTCTCTCTCTCTCTCTCTCTCTCTCTCTCTCTCTCTCTCTCTCTCTCTCTCTCTCTCTCTCTCTCTCTCTCTATATATATAATATATATATATGTATATTATATATATATATGTATCCCCCCATGTTTTCACCTTCATTGTATTATCACCTGACCTAATGCGGGTATAAAATCAACTAGTATTGTAAGATCTGTTCACTTGAGAATGAACCATGGAGGTTCGAAACGTCGTGCAAATTATACAAATAAGTGTAATATACTCTATAGTAAATCACTTCTTTTCTTCACCTTAAAAGTACGAAAATGAGTTTTGGAGAACTCCTATTTCAATTAAGCCCTGATGCTAAGAAAATAGTTAGAGGGATAGAAGCCCTAAACCAGAAAATAATAAATACAGAATATGCGGTCATATTCAATGAAACATGTTTGAAAGAAAACCTGCTGCCAGTATACACCAATAATATATATATATGTATATATATATATATATATATATATATATATATATATATATATATATATATATATATATATATATATATATGTATATATATATATATATATATATATATATATATATATATATATATATATATATATAGCTAAGCTAGGTACTGTGTAACCTTCTTCAAGCTTCATTCTTCGGGTGCATGAAGACCACACAAATGTTCTCGTGTGTGTGTGTACTCACATATTTTACTTACCAGTTTGTGCCTGCAGGATCAAGCATTAGCTCTTAGATCACGCCTTTCTAGTCTTCAGTTGTTTAAAGCAATGACTCCTGTCCTTATATATCATACCTTGTTTTAAACCTATGAATAATATTTGTTTCCAAAATGTGCTCCTTTAGTTCATTTCATTTCCCCACTACTCTCACGCTAAAAGAAAATTTACTAACATCTCTAAGACTCGTCTGAGTTCCCAGCTTCCCCCCATGTCCCCTTGTTCTATTGGTATTGCTTGTGAACATTTCGTCTATTTCCACTCTGTCAATCCCCCTAAGTATTTAGTATAGTGCTATCATATCTCCCCACTCTCTCCTTTTTTCTAACATCATCAGGTTCAATTCCTTCAGTCGCTCTTCATATTCCATCTCATGCAACTATTGGACTAACTTCGTCACAATTTGTTTTAATTTTTTCCAGTTTCTTAATGTGTTTTGTTAGATGGGCGTTCAATGATTGGGCTGCATACCCTAAGACTGGTCTCACGTAGGCAATGTAAAGCACTGTGAATACCTCCTTACATAGGTTTCTGAATGACGTTCTAATATTTGTTAGTGATGAGAACGCTGCTGTTGTTATCCGATTTATATGTGCCTCAGGAGTTAAATTTGGTGTTATGTCCACTCCCAGGTCTTTTTCTCGAATCGTCTCAAGAAGGTTGTTTCCCTTCAATGTGTAGTGACCCTCTGGTATTATCACCTAGTCCAATTCCCATAACTTTACACTTGCTCATGTTGAACTTCAGTAGCCATTTCTCTGACCATCTCTGCAGCTTGTTCAAGTCCTCTTGGATTATCCTACAATCCTCATCTGTCACAACTACTCTCATTAATTTCGCGTCATCTGCGAACATCGACATATATTACTCTACTCCTGTAGGCATGCCAATCACATATATTAAGAATAGAACTGATCCCAGCACCGATCCTTGAGGTACTCCACTCGTTATAATTCGCCAGTCTGATTTCTTGCTGCTGAGTGTTACTCTCTGGTTCCTTCCGGTTGAATAATTCTTTACCCAAGCCAGGACTTTTCCGCTTACTCCCACCTGCCTCTCGAGTTTGAATAGCAGTCTCCTGTTCGGTACTATGTCAAAGACTTTTTGGCAGTCCAGAAATATGCAGTCGACTCGTCCTTCTCTGCCCTGCCTTATTCTTGTTGTTTTATCATAGAATTCCAAAATGTTTTGTTAGACATGATTTCCTTTCTCTGAAACCATGTTGGTGTTTGTTTACATACCTAATGTTCTCTAGGTGTGTAACCAGTCTTAGCTTGATTATTCTCCCAAGAACTTTACTGGGGATGCTTGTCAGTGATACTGATCTGTCGTTAAGTGCCTCCTACTTATTTCATTTCTTGAAAATTGGTACACATTTGCCTTCTTCCAGCAACTGGGCAACTCTTCCGTCATAAGTAACGGTCTGGTACTTTGTCTGGTCCAACTGCTTTAGTATCATCCAGTGTTGTCAACTGTTTCATTACCTCCTCTGCTGTCACCTGTATATCCGTTAGTCTCTCGTCATGGGTCATACCTTCTAACAATGGGAGCTGCTCAGGTTCGGTTGTGAACACTCCATAGAAACTGGCATTCAGATTTCCTTGTCACTTTCCGAATATGCCCCCTCTGATTTCCATAGTCTTGTCACTTGGTTGTTCACCGACATTTTCCTTCTTATATGGCTATGTAGTAATTTAGGTTGCTTCTTCTCTTTGATCGCAATATCGTTCACATATTTCTTTCTTACGTTAATGTAATCGTTCCAAGCTCTGTTGCATCTGATCCTGTTGTCCTCTGTCCTTTGTCGTCTCTACTTCCTCCATTCCCTCCTGCTTGTCATTTTTGTTTCCTTACACTGTCTATAAATCATTGATTATTATATTCCCTCCTACTTTTTTCTTATACTATTGGTATTGTCATTATCCGGCATATACCAGTCATGACTGGTATATGCTGTGGTCATTTCTTAAGGTCAATGTACAGTCATGATGAATTTATTTTGCTATATTTTGTACTATGTCCTCATATTAATGGGTATGTTATTATGTTATTCATGTCATATTATACCATACTATGTTATACTAAGTTGTTATTATTATATATATAGATAGGATGTTGAGTGAGTCAGGCCGGCTGGCGAGGCTACTCTTATTACCTCCCCCTTCTTGCCTGCGGGAGTTTAGTATAGCCAACCTGGGAAAGTTGGTAATTCTTCATGTATGTATTCTTAGATTCTTTATGTTGTGTATATATTTGTGTGTATTATATTATAAGGCGGGTACTGTATTCTTGAGTAGTGCACATCTATGTATGTTCATAATTCTATGATGTTATACTTTAGGTTGTAATTTTTTTTCTACTCAATATTGGTGGTTATAATTTGCGGAGTTGGTACCATGTAGCGCCGCCCCCGCCCCCCGGGGCGGCGCCGAGGCAGCGTCACTGGTCTCTGGGTGTTGGAGGGTAGGACACACGCCGTCTGAGCTCTCTCGCTATTTTGTATATTTAACAGTCTGAGGACCTTGTATCAGTATTTATGTACGCCGAGTGGATTACTAAGGTGATGGATCAGTATTATCATTGTGTTTCACGTTTGGATCTTTTTGGAACAGTGGTAGATGACTTTATCTTTGTGTCAAACAGTTGTTGACTCTTCAAGGGGGGGGGGGCGTAACAGTCACTACACACTACAGTAACAGTCACTACACACACTACTGTAACAGTCACTACACACACTACTGTAACAGTCACTACACACACTACAGTAACAGTCACTACACACACTACTGTAACAGTCACTACACACACTACTGTAACAGTCACTACACACACTACTGTAACAGTCACTACACACACTACTGTAACAGTCACTACACACACTACAGTAACAGTCACTACACACACTACTGTAACAGTCACTACACACGACACTGTAACAGTCACTACACACACTACTGTAACAGTCACTACACACACAACTGTACCAGTCACTACACACACTACTGTAACAGTCACTTCACACACTACTGTAACAGTCACTACACACACTACAGTAACAGTCACTACACACACTACTGTAACAGTCACTACACACACTACTGCAACAGTCACTACACACACTACAGTAACAGTCACTACACACACTACAGTAACAGTCACTACACACTACTCTTATTGTCACTACACACACTACTGTAACAGTCACTACACACACTACAGTAACAGTCACTACACACACTACTGTAACAGTCACTACACACACTGCTGTAACAGTCACTACACACACTACTGTAACAGTCACTACACACACTATTGTAACAGTCACTACACACACTACTGTAACAGTCACTACACACACTACTGTAACAGTCACTACAACACACTACTGTAACAGTCACTACACACACTACTGTAACAGTCATACACACACTACAGTAACAGTCACTACACACACTACTGTAACAGTCACTACACACGACACTGTAACAGTCACTACACACACAACTGTAACAGTCACTACACACACAACTGTACCAGTCACTACACACACTACTGTATCAGTCACTACACACACTACAGTAAACGGTCACTACACACACTACAGCAACAGTCACTACACACACTACTGTAACAGTCACTACACACTAGAGGTAACAGTCACTACACACACTACTGTAACAGTCACTACACACACTACAGTAACAGTCCACTACACACACTACTGTAACAGTCACTACACACACTACTGTAACAGTCACTACACACACTACTGTAACAGTCACTAACACACACAACAGTAACAGTCACTACACACACTACTGTAACAGTCACTACACACACTACTGCAACAGTCACTACACACACTACAGTAACAGTCACTACACACACTACAGTAACAGTCACTACACACTACTCTTATTGTCACTACACACACTACTGTAACAGTCACTACACACACTACAGTAACAGTCACTACACACACTACTGTAACAGTCACTACACACACTACTGTAACAGTCACTACACACACTACTGTAACAGTCACTACACACACTACTGTAACAGTCACTACACACACTACTGTAACAGTCACTACACACACTACTGTAACAGTCACTACACACACTACTGTAACAGTCACTACACACACTACTGTAACAGTCACTACACACACTACAGTAACAGTCACTACACACACTACTGTAACAGTCACTACACACGACACTGTAACAGTCACTACACACACAACTGTAACAGTCACTACACACACAACTGTACCAGTCACTACACACACTACTGTATCAGACTACACACACTACAGTAACGGTCACTACACACACTACAGCAACAGTCACTACACACACTACTGTAACAGTCACTACACACTAGAGTAACAGTCACTACACACACTACTGTAACAGTCACTACACACACTGCAGTAACAGTCACTACACACACTACTGTAACAGTCACTACACACACTACTGTAACAGTCACTACACACACTACTGTAACAGTCACTACACACACAACAGTAACAGTCACTACACACACTACTGTAACAGTCACTACACACACTACT
This sequence comes from Procambarus clarkii, assembly GCF_040958095.1. NCBI lineage: Eukaryota > Metazoa > Arthropoda > Malacostraca > Decapoda > Cambaridae > Procambarus > Procambarus clarkii. The sequence goes on from NW_027189142.1 coordinate 3,488,531, forward strand.
GCAACAGTCACTACACACACTACAGTAACAGTCACTACACACACTACAGTAACAGTCACTACACACTACTCTTATTGTCACTACACACACTACTGTAACAGTCACTACACACACTACAGTAACAGTCACTACACACACTACTGTAACAGTCACTACACACACTACTGTTACAGTCACTACACACACTACTGTAACAGTCACTACACACACATTGTAACAGTCACTACACACACTACTGTAACAGTCACTACACACACTACTGTAACAGTCACTACACACACTACTGTAATAGTCACTACACACACTAAAGTAACAGTCACTACACACACTACTGTAACAGTTACTACACACAGTAATGTAAAAGTTACTACACATACTACTGCAACAGTCACTACACACTACTGTTAACAGTCACTACACACACTACTGTAACAGTCACTACACACACTAAAGTAACGTCACTACACACACTACTGTAACAGTCACTACACACACTACAGTAACAGTCAATACACATACTATAGTAACCAGTCACTACACACACTACTGTAACAGTCACTACACACTACAGTAACAGTCACAACACACACTACTGTAACAGTCACTACACACACTACTGTAACAGTCACTGCACACACTACTGTAAACAGTCACTACACACACTACTGTAACAGTCACTACACAGTACTGTAACAGTCACTACACACACTACAATAACAGTCACTATACACGTTACTGTAACAGTCACTACACACACTACAGTAACAGTCACTACACACACTACAGTAACAGTCACTACACACACTTCTGTAACAGTCACTAAACACACTACAGTAACAGTCACTACACACACTACAGTAACAGTCACTACACACACTACAGTAACAGTCACTACACACACTACTGTTACAGTCACTACACACACTACTGTAACAGTCACTACACACACTACAGTAACAGTCACTACACACACTACACTAACAGTCACTACACACACTACAGTAACAGTCACTACACACACTACAGAAACAGTCACTACACACACTACAGTAACAGTCACTACACACTACAGTAACAGTCACTACGGACACTACAGTAACAGTCACTACACACACTACTGTAACAGTCACTACACACACTACAGTAACAATCACTACACACTACTGTAACAGTCACTACACACACTACTGTAACAGTCACTACACACTACAGTACCAGTCACTACACACATTACAGTAACAGTCACTACACACACTACAGTAACAGTCACTACACACTACTCTTACAGTCACTACACACACTACTGCAACAGTCACTACACACACTACTGTAACAGTCACTACACACACTACTGTAACAGTCACTATACACACTACAGTAACAGTCACTACACACACTATTATAACAGTCACTACACACACTGCTGTAACAGTCACTACACACACTACTGTAACAGTCACTACACACACTACTGCAACAGTCACTACACACTACTGTAACAGTCACTACACACACTACTGTAACAGTCACTAAACACACTAAAGTAACAGTCACTACACAAACTACTGTAACAGTCACTACACACAGTAATGTAAGTCACTACACATACTACTGCAACAGTCACTACACACTACTGTAACAGTCACTACACACACTACTGTAACAGTCACTACACACACTAAAGTAACAGTCACTACACACACTACTGTAACAGTCACTACACACACTACAGTAACAGTCACTACACATACTACAGTAACAGTCACTACACACACTACTGTAACAGTCACTACACACACTACAGTAAACAGTCACTACACAACTACTGTAACAGTCACTACAACACTACAGTAACAGTCACTACACACACTACAGTAACAAGTCACTACACACACTACTGTAACAGTCACTACAACACTACAGTAACAGTCACTACACACTACTAACTGTAACAGTCACTACACACACTACTGTAACAGTCACTACCACACTACAGTAACAGTCACTACACACACTACTGTAACAGTCACTACTACACACTCAGTAACAGTCACTACACACACTACAGTACCAGTCACTACACACACTACTAGTAACAGTCACTACACACACTACTGTAACAGTCACTACACACACTACTGTAACAGTCATACACACACTACGGTAACAGTCACTACACACACTACTGTAACATTCACTACACACACTACTGAAACATTCACTACAACACACTACTGTAAACAGTCACTAAACACACTACTGTAACGGTCATTACAGACCTACAGTAAAAGTCACTACACAGTAACTGTAACAGTCATACCACAACTTACTGTAACAGTCACTACACACACTACTGTTACAGTCACTACACACACTACTGTAACAGTCACTACACACACTATTGTAACAGTCACTACACACACTACTGTAACAGTCACTACACACCTACTGTAACAGTCACTACACACACTACTGTAACTGTCACTACACACACTACTGTAACTAGTCACTACACACACTAAAGTAACAGTCACTACACACACTACTGTAACAGTTACTACACACAGTAATGTAAAAGTTACTACACATACTACTGCAACAGTTCACTACACACTACTGTAACAGTCACTACACACACTACTGTAAACAGTCACTACACACAACTAAAGTAACAGTCACTACACACACTACTGTAACAGTCCACTACACACACTACAGTAACAAGTCAATACACATACTATAGTAACAGTCACTACACACACTACTGTAACAGTCACTACACAATACAGTAACAGTCACAACACACACTACTGTACAGTCACTACACACCACTACTGTAACAGTCACTGCACACACTACTGTAAACAGTCACTACACACCACTACTGTAACAGTCACTTCACAGTACTGTAACAGTCACTACACACACTACAATAACAGTCACTATACACGTTACTGTAACAGTCACTACACACACTACAGTAACAGTCACTACACACACTACAGTAACAGTCACTACACACACTTCTGTAAACAGTCACTACACACACTACAGTAACAGTCACTACACACACCACAGTAACAGTCACTACACACTACAGTAACAGTCACAACACATACTACTGTAACAGTCACTACACACTACTGTAACCAGTCACTACACACTACAATAAACAGTTACTACACACTACAGTAACAGTCACTACACACACTTCAGTAACATGTCACTACACACACTACTGTAACAGTCACTACACACACTACTGTAACAGTCACTACACACTGTACTGTAACAGTCATTACACAGTACTGTACAGTCATACACACACTACAGTAACAGTCACTACACACACTACAGTAACAGTCACTACACACACTACTGAAACATTCACTACACACACTACTGTAATAGTCACTACACACACTACTGAAACGGTCATTACACACACTACAGTAACAGACACTACACACACTACTATAACAGTCACTACACACTACAGTAACAGTCACTACACACACTTCTGTAACAGTCACTACACACACTACAGTAACAGTCACTACACACACTACTGTAACAGTCACTACACACACTACTGTAACAGTCACTACACACACTACAGTAACAGTCACTGCACACACTACTGTAACAGTCATTACAAACACTACTGTAACAGTCACTAGACACACTACTGTAACAGTCACTAGACACACTACTGTAACAGTCCACTACACACACTACTGTAACAGTCACTACACACACTACAGTAAACAGTCACTACACACACTACTGTAACAGTCACTACACACACTACTTTAACAGTCACTACACACACAACAGTAACAGTCACTACACACACGACAGTAACAGTCACTTCACACACTACTGTAACAGTCACTACACAGTACTGTAACAGTCACTAAACACACTACTGTAACGGACACTACAAACACTACAGTAACAGTCACTACACACACTACTGTAACAGTCACTACACACTACAGTAACAGTCACTACACACACTACTGTAACAGTCACTACACACACTACTGTAAACAGTCTCTACACACACTACAGTAACAGTCACTACACACACTACTGTAACAGTCACTACACACACACTACTGTAACAGTCACTACACACACTACTGTAACAGTCACTACACACACTACTGTAACAGGTCACTACACACACTACAGTAACAGTCACTGCACACACTACTGTAACAGTCATTACACACACTACTGTAACAGTCACTAACACACTAACTGTAACAGTCACTAGACACACTACTGTAACAGTCACTACACACACTACTGTAACAGTCACTACACACAATACAGTAAACAGTCACTACACACACTACTGTAACAGTCACTACACACACTACTGTAACAGTCACTACACACACTACTGTAACAGTCACTACACACACTATTGTAACAGTCACTACACACACTACTGTAACAGTCACTACACACACTACTGTAACAGTCACTACACACACTACTGTAACAGTCACTACACACACTACTGTAATAGTCACTACACACACTAAGTAACAGTCACTACACACACTACTGTAACAGTTACTACACACAGTAATGTAAAAGTCCACTACACATACTACTGCAACAGTCACTACACACTACTGTAACAGTCACTACACCACACTACTGTAACAGTCACTACACACACTAAAGTAACAGTCACTACACACACTACTGTAACAGTCACTACACACACTACAGTAACAGTCAATACACATACTATAGTAACAGTCACTACACACACTACTGTAACAGTCACTACACACTACAGTAACAGTCACAACACACACTACTGTAAACAGTCACTACACACACTACTGAAACATTCACTACACACACTACTGTAACAGTCACTACACACACTACTGAAACGGTCATTACACACACTACAGTAACAGACACTACACACACTACTATAACAGTCACTACACACTACAGTAACAGTCACTACACACACTTCTGTAACAGTCACTACAACACACTACAGTAACAGTCACTACACACACTACTGTAACAGTCACTACACACACTACTGTAACAGTCACTACACACACTACAGTAACAGTCACTGCACACACTACTGTAACAGTCATTACAAACACTACTGTAACAGTCACTAGACACACTACTGTAACAGTCACTAGACACACTACTGTAACAGTCACTACACACACTACTGTAACAGTCACTACACACACTACAGTAACAGTCACTACACACACTACTGTAACAGTCACTACACACACTACTTTAACAGTCACTACACACACAACAGTAACAGTCACTACACACACGACAGTAACAGTCACTTCACACACTACTGTAACAGTCACTACACAGTACTGTAACAGTCACTAAACACACTACTGTAACGGACACTACAAACACTACAGTAACAGTCACTACACACACTACTGTAACAGTCACTACACACTACAGTAACAGTCACTACACACACTACTGTAACAGTCACTACACACACTACTGTAACAGTCTCTACACACACTACAGTAACAGTCACTACACACACTACTGTAACAGTCACTACACACACTACTGTAACAGTCACTACACACACTACTGTAACAGTCACTACACACACTACTGTAACAGTCACTACACACACTACAGTAACAGTCACTGCACACACTACTGTAACAGTCATTACACACACTACTGTAACAGTCACTAGACACACTACTGTAACAGTCACTAGACACACTACTGTAACAGTCACTACACACACTACTGTAACAGTCACTACACACACTACAGTAAACAGTCACTACACACACTACTGTAAACAGTCACTACACACACTACTGTAACAGTCACTACACACACTACTGTAACAGTCACTACACACACTATTGTAACAGTCACTACACACACTACTGTAACAGTCACTACACACACTACTGTAACAGTCACTACACACACTACTGTAACAGTCACTACACACACTACTGTAATAGTCACTACACACACTAAAGTAACAGTCACTACACACACTACTGTAACAGTTACTACACACAGTAATGTAAAAGTCACTACACATACTACTGCAACAGTCACTACACACTACTGTAACAGTCACTACAAACACTACTGTAACAGTCACTACACACACTAAAGTAACAGTCACTACACACACTACTGTAACAGTCACTACACACACTACAGTAACAGTCAATACACATACTATAGTAACAGTCACTACACACACTACTGTAACAGTCACTACACACTACAGTAACAGTCACAACACACACTACTGTAACAGTCACTACACACACTACTGTAACAGTCACTACACACACTACTGTAACAGTCACTACACACACTACTGTAACAGTCACTACACACACTACTGTAACAGTCACTACACACACTACTGTAACAGTCACTACACAGTACTGTAACAGTCCACTACACACACTACAGTAAGTCACTATACACGTTACTGTAACAGTCACTACACACACTACAGTAACAGTCACTACACACACTACAGTAACAGTCACTACACACACTTCTGTAACAGTCACTAAACACACTACAGTAACAGTCACTACACACACTACAGTAACAGTCACTACACACACTACAGTAACAGTCACTACACACACTACTGTTACAGTCACTACACACACTACTGTAACAGTCACTACACACACTACAGTAACAGTCACTACACACACTACACTAACAGTCACTACACACACTACAGTAACAGTCACTACACACACTACAGAAACAGTCACTACACACACTACAGTAACAGTCACTACACACTACAGTAACAGTCACTACGGACACTACAGTAACAGTCACTACACACACTACTGTAACAGTCACTACACACACTACAGTAACAATCACTACACACTACTGTAACAGTCACTACACACACTACTGTAACAGTCACTACACACTAGAGTACCAGTCACTACACACATTACAGTAACAGTCACTACACACACTACAGTAACAGTCACTACACACACTACTGTAACAGTCACTACACACACTACTGTAACAGTCACTATACACACTACAGTAACAGTCACTACACACACTATTATAACAGTCACTACACACACTACTGTAACAGTCACTACACACACTACTGTAACAGTTACTACACACACTACTGCAACAATCACTACACACACTACTGTAACAGTCACTACACACACTACTGTAACAGTCACTAAACACACTAAAGTAACAGTCACTACACAAACTACTGTACAGTCACTACACACAGTAATGTAAGTCACTACACATACTACTGCAACAGTCACTACACACTACTGTAACAGTCACTACACACACTACTGTAACAGTCACTACACACACTAAAGTAACAGTCACTACACACACTACTGTAACAGTCACTACACACACTACAGTAACAGTCACTACACATACTACAGTAACAGTCACTACACACACTAATGTAACAGTCACTACACACTACAGTAACAGTCACAACACATACTACTGTAACAGTCACTACACACTACAGTAACAGTCACTACACACACACTACAGTAACAGTCACTACACACACTACTGTAACAGTCACTACACACTACAGTAACAGTCACAACACATACTACTGTAACAGTCACTACACACTACTGTAACAGTCACTACACACTACAATAACAGTTACTACACACTACAGTAACAGTCACTACACACACTTCAGTAACAGTCACTACACACACTACAGTAACAGTCACTACACACACTACTGTAACAGTCACTACACACAGTACTGTAACAGTCACTACACAGTACTGTAACAGTCATACACACACTACAGTAACAGTCACTACACACACTACAGTAACAGTCACTACACACACTACTGAAACATTCACTACACACACTACTGTAACAGTCACTACACACACTACTGTAACGGTCATTACAGACACTACAGTAACAGACACTACACACAGTACTATATCAGTCACTACACACTACAGTAACAGTCACTACACATACTACTGTAACAGTCACTACACACACTACAGTAACAGTCACTACACACACTACTGTAACAGTCACTACACACACTACTGTAACAGTCACTACACACACTACAGTAACAGTCACTGCACACACTACTGTAACAGTCATTACACACACTACTGTAACAGTCACTACACACACTACTGTAACAGTCACTACACACACTACTGTAACAGTCACTACACACACTACAGTAACAGTCACTGCACACACTACTGTAACAGTCATTACACACACTACTGTAACAGTCACTAGACTCACTACTGTAACAGTCACTAGACACACTACTGTAACAGTCACTACACACACTACTGTAACAGTCACTACACACACTACAGTAACAGTCACTACACACACTACTGTAACAGTCACTACACACACTACGGTAACAGTCACTACACACACTACTGAAACAGTCACTACACACACTACTGTAACAGTCACTACACAGTACTGTAACAGTCACTACACACACTACAGTAACAGTCACTATACACGTTACTGTAACAGTCGCTACACACACTACAGTAACAGTTACTATACACACTACAGTCACAGTCACTACACTGTACAGTAACAGTCACTACACACGCTACACTAACAGTCACTACACACACTACAGTAACAGTCACTACACACTACAGTAACAGTCACTACGGACACTACAGTAACAGTCACTACACACACTACAGTAACAGTCACTACACACTACAGTAACAGTCACTACACACACTACTGAAACAGTCACTACACACACTACTGTAACAGTCACTATACACACTACTGTAACAGTCACTACACACACTACTGTAACAGTCACTACACACACTACAGTAACAGTCACTACACAAACTACTGTAACAGTTACTACACACAGTAATGTAAGTCACTACACATACTACTGCAACAGTCACTACACACTACTGTAACAGTCACTACACACACTACTGTAACAGTCACTACACACACTAAAGTAACAGTCACTACACACACTACTGTAACAGTCACTACACACACTACAGTAACAGTCACTACACATACTACAGTAACAGTCACTACACACACTACTGTAACAGTCACTACACACTACAGTAACAGTCACAACACATACTACTGTAACAGTCACTACTGTTATAAATATATGTGTGTTGCTTCTATGGGGAACTTGGTATTATTAAGGGGTAAGGGTAGTTTGGAGACAGAGTATCAAATATGGGAGAGCTAAAAGGCCCGGCCCCCAAAATAAACTATCCACAGTAGTAATAACTTGTTACTAGACCATATATGTTAGTCTAAGGGTTGATCAATGCGCTCCCACACAGGAAGAAGGGATACTCTGTAATTCATGTACTTATTTATTAACCCCTTAACAACCCCCCATATACACACACCAATAACAATAATAATAATAACTTTACCACACTATCTTACGTTAAAAGCCTTGGTCCACGTAGGCAGGATACAAGGTTTACACTAAGAACAAGCTAGGGTAAAGTACTACTGGATAAGCACTGAAGCTGGATGCAGCTTAGGGTAGGGAAACCATGTGGGACCCTAATACAAAACACAACACTTAGGGGTACGCAAAACACTGGCAAATACTACCCCCAGGTCTCACCAATATTTACTACCAGAGTAGGCACACTTAACACCATATAATACTTAACTTAAGGGTACAGGAACTTAGGGAAAGGGAAATAAGTAAGAGGAGAAGGGAGGAGATTAGGGGTGCAGCCATAGAGTAGGTCTCGTCCGCACGAACGCCAGCCAGAGAAGAGAGAGCTCCTAGCGACCAGCTAGCCTCCCTCATGTCGTGGTGCCGGAAGGAGCCTAATTGATCGTGTAGCTAAGCACATTAAAGATCTTCCCCTATGCAACGTATTGTTACTTTATGAATGATTAGATAGTATTAGTAAGCAAAGTTGGTGCCTATCTTATTATTTAATAATCAACCCCCAGCTCAGTCTTTAAATGCTCTTTGAGAAACAATAATAGTCTTACGTCTGGCAGGGAAGATACAAACAATTGCCGTTCGAGATGCACTCAACTGTACTACCAGAAAGTTTAATAGCTCAAGTTTTGACCTCTGGTTTCCACTGGAGAACCCAGGGTCGTAACACTCACAGTAACAGTCACTACACACACTACAGTAACAGTCACTACACACACTACTGTAACAGTCACTACACACACTACTGTAACAGTCCCTACACACACTAAAGTAACTGTCACTACAGACACTACTGTAACAGTCACTACACACACTACAGTAACAGTCAAAACACATACTACAGTAACAGTCACTACACACACTACTGTAACAGTCACTACACACTACAGTAACAGTCACAACACATACTACTGTAACTGTCACTACACACTATAGTAACAGTCACTACACACTACAATAACAGTCACTACACACACTACAGTAACAGTCACTACACACACTACAGAAACTGTCACTACACACACTACAGAAACAGTCACTACACACACTACTGAAACAGTCACTACACACACTACTGTAACAGTCACTATACACACTACTGTAACGGTCACTAAACACACTACAGTAACAGTCACTACACACACTACTATAACAGTCACTACACACTACAGTAACAGTCACTACACACACTACTGTAACAGTCACTACACACACGACAGTAACAGTCACTTCACACACTACTGTAACAGTCACTACACAGTACTGTAACAGTCACTAAACACACTACTGTAACAGTCACTACACACACTACAGTAACAGTCACTACACACTCTACTGTAACAGTCACTACACACACTACTATAACAGTCACTACACACACTACAGTAACAGTCACTACACACACCACTGTAACAGTCAATACACACAGTACTGTAACAGTCACTAAACACACTACTGTAACAGTCACTACACACACTACTGTAACAGTCACTACACACTACAGTAACAGTCACTACACACACTACTGTAACAGTCACTACACACACTACTGTAACAGTAACTACACACACTACTGTAACAGTCACTACACACACTACTGTAACAGTCACTACGCACACTACAGTAACAATCACTACACACACTACTGTAACAGTCACTACAACACTACTGTAACAGTCACTACACACACTACTGTAACAGTCACTACACACACTATAGTAACAGTCACTACACACACTACTGTAACAGTCACTACACACACTACTGTAACAGTCACTACACACACTACTGTAACAGTCACTACACACACAACTGGAACAGTCACTACACACACTACTGCAACAGTCATTACACACACTACAGTAACGGTCACTACACACACTACAGTAACAGTCGCTACACACACTACTGTAACAGTCACTACATACTACAGTAACAGTCACTACACACACTACTGTAACAGTCACTACACACACTACAGTACCAGTCACTACACACACTACTGTAACAGTCACTACACACACTACTGTAACAGTCACTACACACACTACAGTAACAGTCACTACACACACTACAGTAACAGTCACTACACACTACTCTTACAGTCACTACACACACTACTGTAACAGTCACTACACACACTACAGTAACAGTGACTACACACACTACTGTAACAGTCACTACACACACTACAGTAACAGTCACTACACACACTACTGTAACAGTCACTACACACTATTGTAACAGTCACTACACACACTGCTGTAACAGTCACTACACACACTACTGTAACAGTTACTACACACACTACTGTAACAGTTACTACACACAGTAATGTAAAAGTCACTACACATACTACTGCAACAGTCACTACACACTACTGTAACAGTCACTACACACACTACTGTAACAGTCACTACACACACTAAAGTAACAGTCACTACACACACTACTGTAACAGTCACTACACACACTACAGTAACAGTCAAAACACATACTACAGTAACAGTCACCACACACACTACTGTAACAGTCACTACACACTACAGTAACAGTCACAACACATACTACTGTAACAGTCACTACACACTATAGTAACAGTCACTACACACTACAATAACAGTCACTACACACTACAGTAACAGTCACTACACACAATACAGTAACAGTCACTGCACACACTACTGTAACAGTCACTACACACAGTACTGTAACAGTCACTACACAGTACTGTAACAGTCACTACACACACTACAGTAACAGTCACTACACACACTACAGAAACAGTCACTACACACACTACTGAAACAGTCACTACACACACTACTCTAACAGTCACTACACACACTACTGTAACGGTCACTAAACACACTACAGTAACAGTCACTACACACACTACTGTAACAGTCACTACACACTACAGTAACAGTCACTACACACACTACTGTAACAGTCACTACACACACGACAGCAACAGTCACTTCACACACTACTGTAAGTCACTACACAGTACTGTAACAGTCACTAAACACACTACAGTAATAGTCACTACACACACTACAGTAACAGTCACTACACACACTACTGTAACAGTCACTACACACACTACAGTAACAGTCACTAAACACACTACTGTAACAGTCACTACACACACTACTGTAACAGTCACTACACACTACAGTAACAGTCACTACACACACTGCTGTAACAGTCACTACACACACTACAGTAACAGTAACTACACACACTACTGTAACAGTCACTACTCTCACTACTGTAACAGTCACTACACACACTACAGTAACAATCACAACACACACTACTGTAACAGTCACTACACACACTACTGTAACAGTCACTACACACACTACTGTAACAGTCACTACACACACTACTGTAACAGTCACTACACACACTACAGTAACAGTCACTACACACACTACTGTAACAGTCACTACACACACTACTGTAACAGTCACTACACACACTACTGTAACAGTCACTACACACACTACTGTAACAGTCACTACACACACTACAGTAACGGTCACTACACACACTACAGTAACAGTCACTACACACACTACTGTAACAGTCACTACACACTACAGTAACAGTCACTACACACAGTAGTGTAACAGTCACTACACACACTACAGTAACAGTCACTACACACACTACTGTAACAGTCACTACACACACTACTGTAACAGTCACTACACACACTACTGTAACAGTCACTACACACACTACTGTAACAGTCACTACACACACTACAGTAACAGTCACTACACACACTACTGTAACAGTCACTACACACACTACTGTAACAGTCACTACACACACTACAGTAACAGTCACTACACACACTACAGTAACAGTCACTACACACTACTCTTACAGTCACTACACACACTACTGTAACAGTCACTACACACACTACAGTAACAGTGACTACACACACTACTGTAACAGTCACTACACACACTACTGTAACAGTCACTACACACACTACTGTAACAGTCACTACACACTATTGTAACAGTCACTACACACACTACTGTAACAGTCACTAAACACACTACTGTAACAGTCACTACACACACTACTGTAACAGTCACTACACACACTACTGTAACAGTCACTACACACACAAAAGTAACAGTCACTACACACACTACTGTAACAGTTACTACACACAGTAATGTAAAAGTCACTACACATACTACTGCAACAGTCACTACACACTACTGTAACAGTCACTACACACACTACTGTAACAGTAACTACACACACTAAAGTAACAGTCACTACACATACTACAGTAACAGTCACTACACACACTTCTGTAACAGTCACTACACACAGTACTGTAACAGTCACTACACAGTACTGTAACAGTCACTACACACACTACAGTAACAATCACTACACACACTACAGTAACAATCACTACACACACTACAGTAACAGTCACTACACACACTACTGTAACAGCCACAACACAGTACTGTAACAGTCACTACACAGTACTGTAACAGTCACTACACACACTACAGTAACAGTCACTACACACACTACAGTAACAGTCACTACACACACTACTGAAACAGTCACTACACACACTACTGTAACAGTCACTACACACTACAGTAACAGTCACTACACACACTACTGTAACAGTCACTACACACACTACAGTAACAGTCACTACACACACTACAGTAACAGTCACTACACACACTACTGTAACAGTCACAACACACTACAGTAACAGTCACTACACACACTACTGTAACAGTCACTACACACACTACAGTAACAGTCACTACACACACTACTGTAACAGTCACTATACACACAACTGTAACTGTCACTACACACACTACTGTAACAGTTACTACACACACTACAGTAACAGTCACTACACACACTACTGTAACAGTCACTACACACACTACTGTAACAGTCACTACACACACTACAGTAACAGTCACTACACACACTACAGTAACAGTCACTACACACACTACTGTAACAGTCACTACACACACTACAGTAACAGTCACTACACACACTACAGTAACAGTCACTACACACTACTCTTACAGTCACTACACACACTACTGTAACAGTCACTACACACACTACTGTAACAGTCAGTACACACACTACAGTAACAGTCACTACACACACTACTGTAACAGTCACTACACACACTACAGTAACAGTCACTACACACACTACAGTAACAGTCACTACACACTACTCTTACAGTCACTACACACACTACTGTAACAGTCACTACACACACACTACTGTAACAGTCAGTACACACACTACAGTAACAGTCACTACACACACTACTGTAACAGTCACTACACACACTACTGTAACAGTCACTACACACACTACAGTAACAGTCACTACACACACTACTGTAACAGTCACTACACACACTACAGTAACAGTCACTACACACACTACAGTAACAGTCACTACACACTACTCTTACAGTCACTACACACACTACTGTAACAGTCACTACACACACTACTGTAACAGTCACTACACACACTACAGTAACAGTCACTACACACACTACTGTAACAGTCACTTCACACACTACTGTAACAGTCACTACACACACTACTGTAACAGTCACTACACACACTACAGTAACAGTCACTACACACACTACTGTAACAGTCACTACACACACTACAGTAACAGTCACTACACACACTACTGTAACAGTCACTACACACACTACTGTAACAGTCACTACACACACTACAGTAACAGTCACTACACACACTACTGTAACAGTCACTACATACACTACTGTAACAGTCACTACACACACTACAGTAACAGACCCTACACACACTACTGTAACAGTCAGTACACACACTACTGTAACAGTCACTACACACACTACTGTAACAGTCACTACACACTACAGTAACAGTCACTACACACACTACTGTAACAGTCACTACACACACTACAGTAACAGTCACTACACACACTACTGTAACAGTCACTACACACACTACTCTAACAGTCACTACACACACTACAGTAACAGTCACTACACACACTACTGTAACAGTCACTACACACACTACTGTAACAGTCACTACATACACTACTGTAACAGTCACTACACACACTACAGTAACAGTCACTACACACACTACTGTAACAGTCACTACACACACTACTGTAACAGTCACTACACACACTACTGTAACAGTCACTACACACACAACTGTAACAGTCACTACACACACTACTGTAACAGTCACTACACACACTACAGTAACGGTCACTACACACACTAAAGTAAGTCACTACACACACTACTGTAACAGTCACAACACACTACAGTAACAGTCACTACACACACTACTGTAACAGTCACTACACACACTACAGTAACAGTCAATACACACACTACTGTAACAGTCACAACACACTACTCTTACAGTCACTACACACACTACTTTAACAGTCACTACACACACTACAGTAACAGTCACTACACACACTACTGTAACAGTCACTACACACACTACTGTAACAGTCACTACACACACTACTGTAACAGTCACTACACACACTATTGTAACAGTCACTACACACACTACTGTAACAGTCACTACACACACTACTGTAACAGTCACTACACACACTACTGTAACAGTCACTACACACACTACTGTAACAGTCACTACACACACTAAAGTAACAGTCACTACACACACTACTGTAACAGTCACTACACACACTACAGTAACAGTCAATACACATACTATAGTAACAGTCACTACACACACTACTATAACAGTCACTACACACTACAGTAACAGTCACTACACACTATAATAACAGTCACTACACACTACAGTAACAGTCACTACACACACTACAGTAACAGTCACTACACAGTACTGCAACAGTCACTACACACACTACAGTAACAGTCACTACACACACTACAGTAACAGTCACTACACACACTACTGTAACAGTCACTACACACACTACTGTAACAGACACTACACACACTACAGTAACAGTCACTACACACACTACTGTAACAGTCACTACACACACTACTGTAACAGTCACTACACACACTACTGTAACAGTCACTACACACACTACTGTAACAGTCACTACACAGTACTGTAACAGTCACTACACACACTACAGTAACAGTCACTATACACGTTACTGTAACAGTCACTACACACACTACAGTAACAGTCACTACACACACTACAGTAACAGTCACTACACACACTACTGTAACAGTCACTACACACACTACAGTAACAGTCACTACACACACTACTGTAACAGTCAGTACACACACTACTCTAACAGTCACTACACACACTAAAGTAACAGTCCCTACGCAAACTACTGTAACAATTACTACACACACAGTAATGTAAAAATCACTACACATACTACTGCAACAGTCACTACACACTACTGTAACAGTCACTACACACACTACTGTAACAGTCACTACACACACTAAAGTAACAGTCACTACACACACTACTGTAACAGTCACTACACACACTACAGTAACAGTCACAACACATACTACTGTAACAGTCACTACACACTACTGTAACAGTAACTACACACTACAATAACAGTCACTACACACTACAGTGACAGTCACTACACACACTACAGTAACAGTCACTACACACACTACAGTAACAATCACTACACACACTACAGTAACAGTCACTACACACACTACTGTAACAGTCACTACACACGGTACTGTAACAGTCTCTACACAGTACTGTAACAGTCACTACACACACTACAGTAACAGTCACTACACACACTACAGTAACAGTCACTACACACACTACTGAAACAGTCACTACACACACTACTGTAACAGTCACTACACACACTACTGTAACGGTCACTACACACACTACAGTAACAGTCACTACACACACTACTGTAACAGTCACTACACACTACAGTAACAGTCACTACACACACTACTGTAACAGTCACTGTTGGATATTTCCAACATCGAATACAGCATTGTTGTATTCTCATTACTTATTATTAACCATACTAAATATTGTAGTAAGTAAAATTAACAACTCGTAGAATTCTCCTGTACTAATAATTCATCTGTGCATTAGGCAAGAATTCTCACGTCACCTGACGCCAGTATTGCGTCTGATTTCTTTACAGTAAAACACATTATATTCAATTTGTGTGAGAATTAAATACGATTCCCCATAATTAAAGCATTCTGTATGACAACTGATTGCAGACGAATTGTTCTCTAACTAAATGCTGAATAGAGCGTTAGAATCATAGCGTCTGCCTCGCGGTAGTGTTAACGTCATCAATGAATGCCATGGGGAGACATTAATTCCTCTCCCTTATATATTTACTATTCTTAAATAGGTAAATAATAATATTTCGTTCCTCTAAATAATAAACCCTTCCAGTCTTTAGAGTTTCAAGCGCGAATGCGAGAAATATTAATGTTCATGCCAATAATTTGTGTTATGAACGTCGACTCGGCGTGGGTAGGGGGACGCCATCCTCAGTCGGTGCGTGGACACGTGTAGAGCTGAAAGGAAGCAAACTTGCGCTCACCGTACTCATAAGAATACGCCATTGTCCAGCAAATAGGACAAGTGTGTCCATCCACAGATGAAAGCCGCCACTGTAAGGCGTGAACGACCTTGCAGATAATATCTTCAACTAGTGCTGGTGTTAAATAAGGGACCCCTAGACTTGGTTCCTGACGACACGTGATCAGCCAGCTTGAAACGCATCAATCCAGGATAGGTTCACCGGAGCCTGGGATGCGAAATTACGGCAATCTTAATACTTATACAGTGCCCACAGCTAAGTACCTTTTATTTGATGCATCATTTACAGGTTTAATAATAGCGGGGTGATTGCGCGTCACGCGGCGAGATAACACCTAATAACAGGTGATTAGAATTCCATCTGTAGATATCAATAATCTTGAATATGAATTGAGTAGGTAAATCAATTGCTACTGGTAGTTATTTATCTTGCAGCTCGAGAGACGAATTCCTCATGCTGTCTTCTCCATGTTAACCGTGCCATTCGTCAGTGTACCAGACTTGGAGATTAAGAGGACTTCCAGGGTTATCTAAAGGAACCTACTACAAGCTAAGACTTATTTCTTTTTTCTATATTCTAGCAATTTGATACATTCAGAATGTTCAACATAATGTGTGATTTACTGTAACTCATTACTATGCTCATATTCATGTTCTTCTTTGTATGAATAATATTATATTCAGCATTATTTATAGGATTAGATTATTATTAATTGAATTAGTGAACGAACCACACTGATTCCTGGACGTACTGACCTCCAGTAATAACCCCCCAATGTAGGTGTTTGAGGTTTGTTTCTTTAATAATACAGCCCATTAATTATTCTTATGATCATACTTTCTAGTCATATCCATAGTCACTGGTTTTCTCTAGAATTTTATCTAATGATCTGAAATTCTCAGTTTCCCTCTTTCCTTTAAAAGCGGGTGGTCCTTCGTAATTTAATTTACTATTTTTAATTATTAATTAATCAGAATCAAGCCCAAATATCCCACAGTCACTACACACACTACAGTAACAGTCAATACAGGCACTACTGTAACAGTCACTACACACACTACTGTAACAGTCACTACACACACTACTGTAACAGTCACTAGACACACTACTGTAACAGTCACTACACACACTACTGTAACAGTCACTACACACACTACCGTAACAGTCACTACACACACTACTGTAACAGTCACTACACACACTACTGTAACAGTCACTACACAGTACTGTAACAGTCACTAAACACACTACTGTAACGGACACTACACACACTACAGTAACAGTCACTACACACACTACTGTAACAGTCACTACACACTACAGTAACAGTCACTACACACACTACTGTAACAGTCACTACACACACTACAGTAACGGTCACTACACACACTACTGTAACAGTCACTACACACACTACTCTAACAGTCACTACACACACTACAGTAACAGTCACTACACACACTACTGTAACAGTCACTACACACACTACTGTAACAGTTACTACACACAGTAATGTAAGTCACTACACATACTACTGCAACAGTCACTACACACTACTGTAACAGTCACTACACACACTACTGTAACAGTCACTACACACACTAAAGTAACAGTCACTACACACACTACTGTAACAGTCACTACACACACTACAGTAACAGTCACTACACATACTACAGTAACAGTCACTACACACACTACTGTAACAGTCACTACACACTACAGTAACAGTCACAACACATACTACTGTAACAGTCACTACACACTACTGTAACAGTCACTACACACTAC
The DNA here is from genome assembly GCF_040958095.1 of Procambarus clarkii. Classification (NCBI taxonomy): domain Eukaryota; kingdom Metazoa; phylum Arthropoda; class Malacostraca; order Decapoda; family Cambaridae; genus Procambarus; species Procambarus clarkii. The sequence goes on from NW_027189142.1 coordinate 3,508,527, forward strand.
AATAAGTCACTACACACTACAGTAACAGTCACTACACACACTACAGTAACAGTCACTACACACACTACTGTAACAGTCACTACACACAGTACTGTAACAGTCACTACACAGTACTGTAACAGTCACTACACACACTACAGTAACAGTCACTACTGTTGGAAATTTCCAACACCGAATACAACACTGTTGTCTTTTCATTAATTATTACTAATTCTACTAATCATTGTAGTAAGTAAAATTAACACAACGTAGAATTCACATGTACTAATAATTTCATCTGTGCAATAGGCTAGAATTCTCACGTCACCCGACGCCAGTATTGCGTCAGATTTCATTGTAATAAACACATTATATCCAATGTGCTTGAGAATTGAATTCGATTCTCTATAACAAAGGTGTTCTGTGTGATAATTAATTACAGATAAATTGACCTCCAACTAAAGCCGAATAGAGCGTTAGAGTCATAGCAGTTATCTAGTAATAAAAATTAACGTCACAAGTGAATGCCATGGAGAGACATTAATTCTTCTCCATTATATGTTTACTCTCACTGAACTGGCAAATAATAATATTTCACTCTTCTAAATAATAAACCCGTCCTGACTCGAGCATTTCAAGCACAACCGCGAGAAATACTAATATTCATGATAATAACTTGTCTAATGAATGCGAGACGCGGAGCGGGGAAGGAGAGCAAGCCAGTGCACGTGTTGAGACGCTCCCGAGCGGACCTGTTCAAGTAGTGCACGTGTTGAGATGCTCCCGAGCGGACCTGTTCACGTAGTGCTCACGAGGAGACGCCATTACCCAACCATCAGGGTAAACGCTATCCATTCTCCCGAAGAAAGTCGCCACTGTGAGGCGTGAAAAGCCTTGCAGATAATATCTTCACCTGGTGTCAGTGTCATATAAGGAACCTATCAAATCTGGTTCTTTGTGATTCCTCGTGACCGGCCAGGGAAGCACGTCATTATCCAGGATAGGTGAAGCCAGAGCCTGGGACGCGAATTTCGGCAAACTTAAAACTTACACAGTGCCCATATTAGCTAAGTATCTTATCCTTATTTGATGCATCTGATAGGGTGTAGAATTGTAGCTGGGTGATTTGTCGTGACGACGTATACCAACACCAAATCACAGGTCATTATCCCTTATCTACTAATAATATTAATTTGTTGGACATAGAAATCCAGTAGTTTAATTAGTTGCTACTGTAAATATTTGTTTTGCAGCATGTGAGAAGAATTCTCCTAGCTGCCCTCTCCCATGTTAATCCATCCCACTCGTCATCCAGCCGAGCCCAGGAGAATCAGAGGATGCGTCATGACTTACTTTAAGGAATCGTCATTAAGCTAAGATTCCTTTGTATTCCTTTAATTTATTATCTCGAATTATTTACATGCAGAACTCTGTTCTTGGATTGACATGTGTTTATTATGATTATCATTATTATATTCATAATCTATGTTCCCATTAATGATAATGACATTGATTTCACAATTAATCATAGGATTAGATTATTATATCTTGGATTAGTGAACGAACCACACTAGTTCCTGGACGTACTGAGTTCCAGTAATAACCCCCCAATGTAGGTGTTTGAGGTTTGATTCATTTAATTATACAGCCCATTAATTATTTCTATGATCATATTCTCTAGTATTTTATCCATAGTTTCTGGTTCATCTAGGAATTAACAAATGATCATAATTTCTCAGTTTCCCTCTTTACTATAAAAGCGGGTGGTCCTTCGTAATTTAATTTACTACATTAATATTTAAATAATTAGATTCAAGCCCCAAATGTCCCACATTATGGTCCTTATCGAACAGGATAGGCATTAAATTTACAATTACAAATATTAATCATTAATAACTAATCCTTGTATGACATAAGCTAGACTAACTATTTAATTAATTGTGTCAACTAACAGTGTAACACATCAGTTAGCCTAGATCACACTAACATATTGCTACTTTCACCTCATGTATAATGTAGCTTTAGTGGGTCATAGCCAATTACCCACAACACTTAGACCTATACCTCACCCAGAGGTGAGAATTTTAGGTCACCAGGAGCAACAGCTCATAACTTTTATAACAACCCCACACTAACACCTGCGTTAGAGTGGCCTCACCATCTAACCATTATATACTTAGGTGGTAATGACATCCATCCCACTCGTCATCCAGCTGAGGTGATCAAACACCTCAAAGCCATAATTTCTTCTTTCAAGCTCATCAGTAAATCGGTAGTATTCACATTAGTGGAACCTCGCCAACCAAGTCAAGATAATCGTTGGGGAGTAACCCCAGAATACTACCAGAGAGCTACTAAGTACATAAATTTCAGGCTGAAAAAACGAGTGAGATTGGATGCCACATATATCCAATTTACAGCCAGACCTTATAGACAGAACCTGACCAGAGATGGTGTACACTTGTCAGGTGAGTCTAGGTTGCATGTGGTTGACAAGTTAATTAACACCATCAACCATCACAAACGGCTGTGGCTAGCAAGCCAAACTTAACTGTACATAATTGTTTCACCTGTGTGTGCAAGAGCACTCTTATAAAACAAAAAACCCAAAAATACAGCACAACTATATTCACCTTACTGCACCACAATAATCTTTACCAATGTTATTAGGTAGAATTTAGGCTGAGATGGTGCTGAATTTGGTACAAGCCCAGACTAAATAACTTTATAGTCCTTAGTTAGGAATTATCACGACTAACCCTAAGCTAGTCGGTAGTGTATGTATTATACTATTTGTGCTGACCCTAAACAGGGTGGGATTAAATTTTGAGATAACTCTGATTGGAGTGTCTCCATAATATTTCTCTTGTATGCATTATTTTGTGTATCTATTTTGTGTATTGCTGGATAATCTCCATTAACTCTGATGGTGATATAGAAGAGCTAACCGGACGAGAACTAGTGGTGAAGTTCAGACAGTGCACAAAATATCTAGCTATTTGTTGTTAGGTAGGTAGATACATTCAACCTCAAGTGAGGTAAATTATAAATAGCCACCTTAAATTAGGCTACATTTAATGTTACTTGTCCACTAATGAACAAGTACCCAAGCTTCATTAGTAATACATATACTAATCCCATGAAGTTTGGACCTAAGCCCAACATGGCTACTCCTGAGCAATTGAGGAGAACCTACATTGGCCTTAAAGGTCATTTGACCAGATTAATTAACAAGGCTGAGGGCTTAACTAAAGATACTCCCATTGACTCTTATCACTTAGAGACATCAGTTAGAGTGGCTGATCTGAAATTTGATCAAGTTAAGTCTGCAGGTCAATCTTACCTTGATCTGCTAAATACTGTAGAAACCGATACTGAGGAAGTAAGTCAAATTGTAGACGACATCTCCCAGTATGAAGATGAGACTCAAGATATAATTATCTATTATAATTATATAATACATATATAATTATAATTATACACACACTACTGTAACAGTCACTACACACACTACTGTAACAGTCACTACACACACTACTGTAACAGTCACTACACAGTACTGTAACAGTCACTACACACACTACAGTAACAGTCACTATACACGTTACTGTAGCAGTCACTACACACACTACGATAACAGTCACTACACACACTACAGTAACAGTCACTACACACACTACTGTAACAGTCACTACACACACTACAGTAACAGTCACTACACACACTACAGTAACAGTCACTACACACACTACAGTAACAGTCACTACACACACTACTGTAACTGTCACTACACACACTACTGTAACAGTCACTACACACACTACAGTAACAGTCACTACACACACTACACTAACAGTCACTACACACACTACAGTAACAGTCACTACACACACTACAGTAACAGTCACTACACACACTACAGTAACAGTCACTACACACTACAGTAACAGTCACTACGGACACTACAGTAACAGTCACTACACACTACAGTAACAGTCACTACACACACTACAGTAACAGTCACTACACACTACTCTTACAATCACTACACACACTACTGTAACAGTCACTACACACACTACTGTAACAGTCACTACACACACTACTGTAACAGTCACTATACACACTACAGTAACAGTCACTACACACACTATTGTAACAGTCACTACACACACTACTGTAACAGCCACTACACACACTACTGTAACAGTCACTACACACACTACTGTAACAGTCAATACACACGCTACTGTAACAGTCACTACACACACTAAAGTAACAGTCACTACACACACTACTGTAACAGTTACTACACACAGTAATGTAAAAGTCACTACACATACTACTGCAACAGTCACTACACACTACTGTAACAGTCACTACACACACTACTGTAACAGTCACTACACACACTAAAGTAACAGTCACTACACACACTACAGTAACAGTCACTACACACACACTACTGTAACAGTCACTACACACACTACAGTAACAGTCACTACACACACTACAGTAACAGTCACTACACACACTACTGTAACAGTCACTACACACACTACTGTAACAGTCACTACACACAATACAGTAACAGTCACTACACACACGACAGTAACAGTCACTTCACACACTACTGTAACAGTCACTACACAGTACTGTAACAGTCACTAAACACACTACTGTAACAGACACTACACACACTACTGTAACTGTCACTACACACACAACTGTAACAGTCACTACACACACTACTGTAATAGTCACTACACACACTACTGTAACGGTCACTACACACACTACAGTAACAGTCACTACACACACTACTGTAACAGTCACTACACACTACAGTAACAGTCACTACACACACTACTGTAACAGTCACTACACACACTACTGTAACAGTCACTACACACACTACTGTAACAGTCAATACACACGCTACTGTAACAGTCACTACACACACTAAAGTAACAGTCACTACACACACTACTGTAACAGTTACTACACACAGAAATGTAAAAGTCACTACACATACTACTGCAACAGTCACTACACACTACTGTAACAGTCACTACACACACTACTGTAACAGTCACTACACACACTAAAGTAACAGTCACTACACACACTACAGTAACAGTCACTACACACACACTACTGTAACAGTCACTACACACACTACAGTAACAGTCACTACACACACTACAGTAACAGTCACTACACACACTACTGTAACAGTCACTACACACACTACTGTAACAGTCACTACACACAATACAGTAACAGTCACTATACACACGACAGTAACAGTCACTTCACACACTACTGTAACAGTCACTAAACACACTACTGTAACAGACACTACACACACTACTGTAACTGTCACTACACACACAACTGTAACAGTCACTACACACACTACTGTAATAGTCACTACACACACTACTGTAACGGTCACTACAAACACTACAGTAACAGTCACTACACACACTACTGTAACAGTCACTACACACTACAGTAACAGTCACTACACACACTACTGTAACAGTCACTACACACACTACAGTAACAGTCACTACACACACTACTGTAACAGACACTACACACACTACTGTAACAGTCACTACACACACAACTGTAACAGTCACTACACACACTGCTGTAATAGTCACTACACACACTACTGTAACGGTCACTACACACACTACAGTAACAGTCACTACACACACTACTGTAACAGTCACTACACACTACAATAACAGTCACTACACACACTACTGTAACAGTCACTGCACACTACAGTAACAGTAACAACACATACTACTGTAACAGTCACTACACACTACAGTAACAGTCACTACACACACTACAGTAACAGTCACTACACACACACTACTGTAACAGTCACTACACACTACAGTAACAGTCACTACACACTACAATAACAGTCACTACACACTACAGTAACAGTCACTACACACACTACAGTAATAGTCACTACACACACTACTGTAACAGTCACTACACACACTACTGTAACAGTCACTACACAGTACTGCAACAGTCACTACACACACTACAGTAATAGTCACTAGACACACTACAGTAACAGTCAATACACACACTACTGTAACAGTCACTACACACACTACTGTAACAGTCACTACACACACTACAGTAACAGTCACTACACACACTACTGTAACAGTCACTACACACACTACAGTAACAGTCACTACACACACTACTGTAACAGTCACTACACAAACTACTGTAACAGTCACTACACACACTACTGTAACAGTCACTACACACACTACTGTAACAGTCACTACACACACTACTGTAACAGTCACTACACACAATACAGTAACAGTCACTACACACACGACAGTAACAGTCACTTCACACACTACTGTAACAGTCACTACACAGTACTGTAACAGTCACTAAACACACTACTGTAACAGACACTACACACACTACTGTAACAGTCACTACACACACTACTGTAACAGTCACTACACAGTACTGCAACAGTCACTACACACACTACAGTAACAGTCACTACACACACTACAGTAACAGTCACTACACACACTACTGTAACAGTCACTACACACACTACTGTAACAGTCACTACACACACTACTGTAACAGTCACTACACACACTACAGTAACAGTCACTACACACACTACTGTAACAGTCACTACACACACTACAGTAACAGTCACTACACACACTACTGTAACAGTCACTACACACACTACTGTAACAGTCACTACACACACTACTGTAACAGTCACTACACACACTACTGTAACAGTCACTACACACACTACTGTAACAGTCACTACACACAATACAGTAACAGTCACTACACACACGACAGTAACAGTCACTTCACACACTACTGTAACAGTCACTACACAGTACTGTAACAGTCACTAAACACACTACTGTAACAGACACTACACACACTACTGTAACTGTCACTACACACACAACTGTAACAGTCACTACACACACTACTGTAATAGTCACTACACACACTACTGTAACGGTCACTACACACACTACAGTAACAGTCACTACACACACTACTGTAACAGTCACTACACACTACAGTAACAGTCACTACACACACTACTGTAACAGTCACTACACACACTACAGTAACAGTCACTACACACACTACTGTAACAGACACTACACACACTACTGTAACAGTCAATACACACACAACTGTAACAGTCACTACACACACTACTGTAATAGTCACTACACACACTACTGTAACGGTCACTTCACACACTACAGTAACAGTCACTACACACACTACTGTAACAGTCACTACACACTACAATAACAGTCACTACACACACTACTGTAACAGTCACTGCACACTACAGTAACAGTAACAACACATACTACTGTAACAGTCACTACACACTACAGTAACAGTCACTACACACACTACAGTAACAGTCACTACACACACACTACTGTAACAGTCACTACACACTACAGTAACAGTCACTACACACTACAATAACAGTCACTACACACTACAGTAACAGTCACTACACACACTACAGTAATAGTCACTACACACACTACTGTAACAGTCACTACACACACTACTGTAACAGTCACTACACAGTACTGCAACAGTCACTACACACACTACAGTAACAGTCACTACACACACTACAGTAACAGTCACTACACACACTACTGTAACAGTCACTACTCACACTACTGTAACAGTCACTACACACACTACAGTAACAGTCACTACACACACTACTGTAACAGTCACTACACACACTACTGTAACAGTCACTACACACACTACTGTAACAGTCACTACACAGTACTGTAACAGTCACTACACACACTACTGTAACAGTTACTTCACACAGTAATGTAAAAGTCACTACACATACTACTGCAACAGTCACTACACACTACTGTAACAGTCACTACACACACTACTGTAACAGTCACTACACACACTAAAGTAACAGTCACTACACACACTACTGTAACAGTCACTACACGCACTACAGTAACAGTCACTACACACACTACAGTAACATTCACTACACACTACTGTAACAGTCACTACACACACTACAGTAACAGTCACTACACACTACTGTAACAGTAACTACACACACTACTGTAACAGTCACTACACACTACAGTACCAGTCACTACACACACTACAGTAGTAGTCACTACACACACTACAGTAACAGTCACTACACACTTCTCTTACAGTCACTACACACACTACTGTAACAGTCACTACACACACTACTGTAACAATCACTACACAGTACTGCAACAGTCACTACACACACTACAGTAACAGTCACTACACACACTACAGTAACAGTCACTACACACACTACAGTAACAGTCACTACACACACTACAGTAACAGTCACTACACACACTACTGTAACAGTCACTACACACACTACAGTAACAGTCACTACACACACTACTGTAACAGTCACTACACACACTACTGTAACAGTCACTACACACACTACTGTAACAGTCACTACACACACTACTGTAACAGTCACTACACAGTACTGTAACAGTCACTACACACACTACAGTAACAGTCACTATACACATTACTGTAACAGTCACTACACACACTACAGTAACAGTCACTACACACACTACAGTAACAGTCACTACACACACACTACTGTAACAGTCACTACACACTACAGTAACAGTCACTACACACTACAATAACAGTCACTACACACTACAGTAACAGTCACTACACACACTACAGTAATAGTCACTACACACACTACTGTAACAGTCACTACACACACTACTGTAACAGTCACTACACAGTACTGCAACAGTCACTACACACACTACAGTAACAGTCACTACACACACTACAGTAACAGTCACTACACACACTACTGTAACAGTCACTACTCACACTACTGTAACAGTCACTACACACACTACAGTAACAGTCACTACACACACTACTGTAACAGTCACTACACACACTACTGTAACAGTCACTACACACACTACTGTAACAGTCACTACACAGTACTGTAACAGTCACTACACACACTACTGTAACAGTTACTTCACACAGTAATGTAAAAGTCACTACACATACTACTGCAACAGTCACTACACACTACTGTAACAGTCACTACACACACTACTGTAACAGTCACTACACACACTAAAGTAACAGTCACTACACACACTACTGTAACAGTCACTACACGCACTACAGTAACAGTCACTACACACACTACAGTAACATTCACTACACACTACTGTAACAGTCACTACACACACTACAGTAACAGTCACTACACACTACTGTAACAGTAACTACACACACTACTGTAACAGTCACTACACACTACAGTACCAGTCACTACACACACTACAGTAGTAGTCACTACACACACTACAGTAACAGTCACTACACACTTCTCTTACAGTCACTACACACACTACTGTAACAGTCACTACACACACTACTGTAACAATCACTACACAGTACTGCAACAGTCACTACACACACTACAGTAACAGTCACTACACACACTACAGTAACAGTCACTACACACACTACAGTAACAGTCACTACACACACTACAGTAACAGTCACTACACACACTACTGTAACAGTCACTACACACACTACAGTAACAGTCACTACACACACTACTGTAACAGTCACTACACACACTACTGTAACAGTCACTACACACACTACTGTAACAGTCACTACACACACTACTGTAACAGTCACTACACAGTACTGTAACAGTCACTACACACACTACAGTAACAGTCACTATACACATTACTGTAACAGTCACTACACACACTACAGTAACAGTCACTACACACACTACAGTAACAGTCACTACACACACTACTGTAACAGTCACTACACACACTACACTAACAGTCACTACACACACTACAGTAACAGTCACTACACACACTACAGTAACAGTCACTACACACACTACAGTAACATTCACTACACACTACTGTAACAGTCACTACACACACTACAGTAACAGTCACTACACACTACTGTAACAGTCACTACACACACTACTGTAACAGTCACTACACACTACAGTACCAGTCACTACACACACTACAGTAGTAGTCACTACACACACTACAGTAACAGTCACTACACACACTACTGTAACAGTCACTACACACACTACAGTAACAGTCACTACACACACTACTGTAACAGTCACTACACACACTACAGTAACAGTCACTACACACACTACTGTAACTGTCACTACACACACTACTGTAACAGTCACTACACATACTACAGTAACAGTCACTACACACACTACACTAACAGTCACTACACACACTACAGTAACAGTCACTACACACACTACAGTAACAGTCACTACACACACTACAGTAACAGTCACTACACACACTACAGTAACAGTCACTACACACACTACACTAACAGTCACTACACACACTACAGTAACAGTCACTACACACACTACAGTAACAGTCACTACACACACTACTGTAACAGTCACTACACACACTACTGTAACAGTCAATACACACGCTACTGTAACAGTCACTACACACACTAAAGTAACAGTCACTACACACACTACTGTAACAGTTACTACACACAGTAATGTAAAAGTCACTACACATACTACTGCAACATTCACTACACACTACTGTAACAGTCACTACACACACTACTGTAACAGTCACTACACACACTAAAGTAACAGTCACTACACACACTACTGTAACAGTCACTACACACACTACAGTAACAGTCAATACACATACTATAGTAACAGTCACTACACACTACTGTAACAGTCACTACACACACTACTGTAACAGTCACTACACACACTAAAGTAACAGTCACTACACACACTACTGTAACAGTCACTACACACTACAGTAACAGTCACAACACATACTACTGTAACAGTCACTACACACTACAGTAACAGTCGCTACACAATACAATAACAGTCACTACACACTACAATAACAGTCACTACACACACTACAGTAACAGTCACTACACACTCTACTGTAACAGTTACTACACACACTACAGTAACAGTCACTACACAGTACTGCAACAGTCACTACACACACTACAGTAACAGTCACTACACACACTACAGTAACAGTCACTACACACACTACTGTAACAGTCACTACACACACTACTGTAACAGTCACTACACACACTACTGTAACAGTCACTACACACACTACTGTAACAGTCACTACACACACTACTGTAACAGTCACTACACAGTACTGTAACAGTCACTACACACACTACAGTAACAGTCACTACACACACTACAGTAACAGTCACTACACACACTACAGTAACAGTCACTACACACACTACTGTAACAGTCACTACACACAATACTGTAACAGTCAATACACACGCTACTGTAACAGTCACTACACACACTAAAGTAACAGTCACTACACACACTACTGTAACAGTTACTACACACAGTAATGTAAAAGTCACTACACATACTACTGCAACATTCACTACACACTACTGTAACAGTCACTACACACACTACTGTAACAGTCACTACACACACTAAAGTAACAGTCACTACACACACTACTGTAACAGTCACTACACACACTACAGTAACAGTCAATACACATACTATAGTAACAGTCACTACACACTACTGTAACAGTCACTACACACACTACTGTAACAGTCACTACACACACTAAAGTAACAGTCACTACACACACTACTGTAACAGTCACTACACACTACAGTAACAGTCACAACACATACTACTGTAACAGTCACTACACACTACAGTAACAGTCGCTACACACTACAATAACAGTCACTACACACTACAATAACAGTCACTACACACACTACAGTAACAGTCACTACACACTCTACTGTAACAGTTACTACACACACTACAGTAACAGTCACTACACAGTACTGCAACAGTCACTACACACACTACAGTAACAGTCACTACACACACTACAGTAACAGTCACTACACACACTACTGTAACAGTCACTACACACACTACTGTAACAGTCACTACACACACTACTGTAACAGTCACTACACACACTACTGTAACAGTCACTACACACACTACTGTAACAGTCACTACACAGTACTGTAACAGTCACTACACACACTACAGTAACAGTCACTACACACACTACAGTAACAGTCACTACACACACTACAGTAACAGTCACTACACACACAACAGTAACATTCACTACACACTACTGTAACAGTCACTACACACACTACAGTAACAGTCACTACACACTACTGTAACAGTCACTACACACACTACTGTAACAGTCACTACACACTACAGTACAAGTCAATACACATACTACAGTAGTAGTCACTACACACACTACAGTAACAGTCACTACACACTTCTCTTATAGTCACTACACACACTACTGTAACAGTCACTACACACACTACTGTAACAGTCACAACACAGTAATGCAACAGTCACTACACACACTACAGTAACAGTCACTACACACACTACAGTAACAGTCACTACACACACTACTGTAACAGTCACTACACACACTACTGTAACAGTCACTACACACACTACAGTAACAGTCACTACACACACTACTGTAACAGTCACTACACACACTACTGTAACAGTCACTACACACACTACTGTAACAGTCACTACACACACTACTGTAACAGTCACTACACACAATACTGTAACAGTCACTACACAGTACTGTAACAGTCACTACACACACTACAGTAACAGTCACTATACACATTACTGTAACAGTCACTACACACACTACAGTAACAGTCACTACACACACTACAGTAACAGTCACTACACACACTACTGTAACAGTCACTACACACACTACACTAACAGTCACTACACACACTACAGTAACAGTCACTACACACACTACAGTAACAGTCACTACACACACTACAGTAACATTCACTACACACTACTGTAACAGTCACTACACACACTACAGTAACAGTCACTACACACTACTGTAACAGTCACTACACACACTACTGTAACAGTCACTACACACTACAGTACCAGTCACTACACACACTACAGTAGTAGTCACTACCCACACTACAGTAACAGTCACTACACACTTCTCTTACAGTCACTACACACACTACTGTAACAGTCACTACACACACTACTGTAACAGTCACTATACACACTACGGTAACAGTCACTACACACACTATTGTAACAGTCACTACACACACTACTGTAACAGTCACTACACACACTACTGTAACAGTCACTACACACACTACTGTAACAGTCACTACACACACTAAAGTAACAGTCACTACACACACTACAGTAACAGTCACTACACACAGTAATGTAAGTCACTACACATACTACTGCAACAGTCACTACACACTACTGTAACAGTCACTACACACACTACTGTAACAGTCACTACACACACTAAAGTAACAGTCACTACACACACTACTGTAACAGTCACCACACACACTACAGTAACAGTCACTACACACTACAGTAACAGTAACAACACATACTACTGTACCAGTCACTACACACTACAGTAACAGTCACTACACACACTACAGTAACAGTCACTACACACACACTACTGTAACAGTCACTACACACACCACAGTAACAGTCACTACAAACACTACAGTAACAGTCACTACACACACTACTGTAACAGTCACTACACACACTACTGTAACAGTCACTACACACAATACAGTAACAGTCACTACACACACGACAGTAACAGTCACTTCACACACTACTGTAACAGTCACTACACAGTACTGTAACAGTCACTAAACACACTACTGTAACAGACACTACACACACTACTGTAACAGTCACTACACACACAACTGTAACAGTCACTACACACACTACTGTAACGGTCACTACACACACTACAGTAACAGTCACTACACACACTACTGTAACAGTCACTACACACACTACAGTAACAGTCACTACACACACTACTGTAACAGACACTACACACACTACTGTAACAGTCACTACACACACTACTGTAACGGTCACTACACACACTACAGTAACAGTCACTACACACACTACTGTAACAGTCACTACACACTACAGTAACAGTCACTACACACAATACAGTAACAGTCACTACACACACGACAGTAACAGTCACTTCACACACTACTGTAACAGTCACTAAACACACTACTGTAACAGACACTACACACACTACTGTAACAGTCACTACACACACTACTGTAACAGTCACTACACAGTACTGCAACAGTCACTACACACACTACAGTAACAGTCACTACACACACCTCAGTAACAGTCACTACACACACTACTGTAACAGTCACTACACACACTACTGTAACAGTCACTACACACACTACAGTAACAGTCACTACACACACTACTGTTACAGTCACTACACACACTACAGTAACAGTCACTACACACACTACTGTAACAGTCACTACACACACTACTGTAACAGTCACTACACACACTACTGTAACAGTCACTACACACACTACTGTAACAGTCACTACACACACTACTGTAACAGTCACTACACACAATACAGTAACAGTCACTACACACACGACAGTAACAGTCACTTCACACACTACTGTAACAGTCACTACACAGTACTGTAACAGTCACTAAACACACTACAGTAACAGACACTACACACACTACTGTAACTGTCACTACACACACAACTGTAACAGTCACTACACACACTACTGTAATAGTCACTACACACACTACTGTAACGGTCACTACACACACTACAGTAACAGTCACTACACACACTACTGTAACAGTCACTACACACTACAGTAACAGTCACTACACACACTACTGTAACAGTCACTACACACACTACAGTAACAGTCACTACACACACTACTGTAACAGACACTACACACACTACTGTAACAGTCACTACACACACAACTGTAACAGTCACTACACACACTACTGTAATAGTCACTACACACACTACTGTAACGGTCACTACACACACTACAGTAACAGTCACTACACACACTACTGTAACAGTCACTACACACTACAATAACAGTCACTACACACACTACTGTAACAGTCACTGCACACTACAGTAACAGTAACAACACATACTACTGTAACAGTCACTACACACTACAGTAACAGTCACTACACACACTACAGTAACAGTCACTACACACACACTACTATAACAGTCACTACACACTACAGTAACAGTCACTACACACTACTGTAACAGTCACTACACACACTACTGTAACAGTCACTACACACTACAGTACCAGTCACTACACACACTACAGTAGTAGTCACTACACACACTACAGTAACAGTCACTACACACTTCTCTTACAGTCACTACACACACTACTGTAACAGTCACTACACACACTACTGTAACAGTCACAACACAGTAATGCAACAGTCACTACACACACTACAGTAACAGTCACTACACACACTACAGTAACAGTCACTACACACACTACTGTAACAGTCACTACACACACTACTGTAACAGTCACTACACACACTACAGTAACAGTCACTACACACACTACTGTAACAGTCACTACACACACTACTGTAACAGTCACTACACACACTACTGTAACAGTCACTACACACACTACTGTAACAGTCACTACACACAATACTGTAACAGTCACTACACAGTACTGTAACAGTCACTACACACACTACAGTAACAGTCACTATACACATTACTGTAACAGTCACTACACACACTACAGTAACAGTCACTACACACACTACAGTAACAGTCACTACACACACTACTGTAACAGTCACTACACACACTACACTAACAGTCACTACACACACTACAGTAACAGTCACTACACACACTACAGTAACAGTCACTACACACACTACAGTAACATTCACTACACACTACTGTAACAGTCTCTACACACACTACAGTAACAGTCACTACACACTACTGTAACAGTCACTACACACACTACTGTAACAGTCACTACACACTACAGTTCCAGTCACTACACACACTACAGTAGTAGTCACTACCCACACTACAGTAACAGTCACTACACACTTCTCTTACAGTCACTACACACACTACTGTAACAGTCACTACACACACTACTGTAACAGTCACTACACACACTACTGTAACAGTCACTATACACACTACAGTAACAGTCACTACACACACTATTGTAACAGTCACTACACACACTACTGTAACAGTCACTACACACACTACTGTAACAGTCACTACACACACTACTGTAAAAGTCACTACACACACTAAAGTAACAGTCACTACACAAACTACTGTAACAGTTACTACACACAGTAATGTAAGTCACTACACATACTACTGCAACAGTCACTACACACTACTGTAACAGTCACTACACACACTATTGTAACAGTCACTACACACACTAAAGTAACAGTCACTACACACACTACTGTAACAGTCACCACACACACTACAGTAACAGTCACTACACATACTACAGTAACAGTCACTACACACACTACTGTAACAGTCACTACACACTACAGTAACAGTAACAACACATACTACTGTACCAGTCACTACACACTACAGTAACAGTCACTACACACACTACAGTAACAGTCACTACACACACACTACTGTAACAGTCACTACACACACTACAGTAACAGTCACTACACACACTACAGTAACAGTCACTACACACACTACTGTAACAGTCACTGCACAGTACTGTAACAGTCACTACACACACTACACTAACAGTCACTACACACACTACAGTAACAGTCACTACACACACTACAGTAACAGTCACTACACACACTACAGTAACATTCACTACACACTACTGTAACAGTCACTACACACACTACAGTAACAGTCACTACACACTACTGTAACAGTCACTACACACACTACTGTAACAGTCACTACACACTACAGTACCAGTCACTACACACACTACAGTAGTAGTCACTACACACACTACAGTAACAGTCACTACACACACTACTGTAACAGTCACTACACACACTTCAGTAACAGTCACTACACACACTACAGTAACAGTCACTACACACACTACAGTAACAGTCACTACACACACTACTGTAACTGTCACTACACACACTACTGTAACAGTCACTACACACACTACAGTAACAGTCACTACACACACTACACTAACAGTCACTACACACACTACAGTAACAGTCACTACACACACTACAGTAACAGTCACTACACACACTACAGTAACAGTCACTACACACACTACAGTAACAGTCACTACACACACTACACTAACAGTCACTACACACACTACAGTAACAGTCACTACACACACTACAGTAACAGTCACTACACACACTACTGTAACAGTCACTACACACACTACTGTAACAGTCAATACACACGCTACTGTAACAGTCACTACACACACTAAAGTAACAGTCACTACACACACTACTGTAACAGTTACTACACACAGTAATGTAAAAGTCACTACACATACTACTGCAACATTCACTACACACTACTGTAACAGTCACTACACACACTACTGTAACAGTCACTACACACACTAAAGTAACAGTCACTACACACACTACTGTAACAGTCACTACACACACTACAGTAACAGTCAATACACATACTATAGTAACAGTCACTACACACTACTGTAACAGTCACTACACACACTACTGTAACAGTCACTACACACACTAAAGTAACAGTCACTACACACACTACTGTAACAGTCACTACACACTACAGTAACAGTCACAACACATACTACTGTAACAGTCACTATACACTACAGTAACAGTCGCTACACACTACAATAACAGTCACTACACACTACAATAACAGTCACTACACACACTACAGTAACAGTCACTACACACTCTACTGTAACAGTTACTACACACACTACAGTAACAGTCACTACACAGTACTGCAACAGTCACTACACACACTACAGTAACAGTCACTACACACACTACATGTAACAGTCACTACACACACTACTGTAACAGTCACTACACACACTACTGTAACAGTCACTACACACACTACATGTAACAGTCACTACACACACTACTGTAACAGTCACTACACACACTACTGTAACAGTCACTACACAGTACTGTAACAGTCACTACACACACTACAGTAACAGTCACTACACACACTACAGTAACAGTCACTACACACACTACAGTAACAGTCACTACACACACTACTGTAACAGTCACTACACACACTACTGTAACAGTCAATACACACGCTACTGTAACAGTCACTACACACACTAAAGTAACAGTCACTACACACAATACTGTAACAGTTACTACACACAGTAATGTAAAAGTCACTACACATACTACTGCAACATTCACTACACACTACTGTAACAGTCACTACACACACTACTGTAACAGTCACTACACACACTAAAGTAACAGTCACTACACACACTACTGTAACAGTCACTACACACACTACAGTAACAGTCAATACACATACTATAGTAACAGTCACTACACACTACTGTAACAGTCACTACACACACTACTGTAACAGTCACTACACACACTAAAGTAACAGTCACTACACACACTACTGTAACAGTCACTACACACTACAGTAACAGTCACAACACATACTACTGTAACAGTCACTACACACTACAGTAACAGTCGCTACACACTACAATAACAGTCACTACACACTACAATAACAGTCACTACACACACTACAGTAACAGTCACTACACACTCTACTGTAACAGTTACTACACACACTACAGTAACAGTCACTACACAGTACTGCAACAGTCACTACACACACTACAGTAACAGTCACTACACACACTACAGTAACAGTCACTACACACACTACTGTATCAGTCACTACACACACTACTGTAACAGTCACTACACACACTACTGTAACAGTCACTACACACACTACTGTAACAGTCACTACACACACTACAGTAACAGTCACTACACAGTACTGTAACAGTCACTACACACACTACAGTAACAGTCACTACACACACTACAGTAACAGTCACTACACACACTACAGTAACAGTCACTACACACACAACAGTAACAGTCACTACACACTACTGTAACAGTCACTACACACACTACAGTAACAGTCACTACACACTACTGTAACAGTCACTACACACACTACTGTAACAGTCACTACACACTACAGTACAAGTCACTACACACACTACAGTAGTAGTCACTACACACACTACAGTAACAGTCACTACACACTTCTCTTATAGTCACTACACACACTACTGTAACAGTCACTACACACACTACTGTAACAGTCACAACACAGTAATGCAACAGTCACTACACACACTACAGTAACAGTCACTACACACACTACAGTAACAGTCACTACACACACTACTGTAACAGTCACTACACACACTACTGTAACAGTCACTACACACACTACAGTAACAGTCACTACACACACTACTGTAACAGTCACTACACACACTACTGTAACAGTCACTACACACACTACTGTAACAGTCACTACACACACTACTGTAACAGTCACTACACACAATACTGTAACAGTCACTACACAGTATTGTAACAGTCACTACACACACTACAGTAACAGTCACTATACACATTACTGTAACAGTCACTACACACACTACAGTAACAGTCACTACACACACTACAGTAACAGTCACTACACACACTACTGTAACAGTCACTACACACACTACACTAACAGTCACTACACACACTACAGTAACAGTCACTACACACACTACAGTAACAGTCACTACACACACTACAGTAACATTCACTACACACTACTGTAACAGTCACTACACACACTACAGTAACAGTCACTACACACTACTGTAACAGTCACTACACACACTACTGTAACAGTCACTACACACTACAGTACCAGTCACTACACACACTACAGTAGTAGTCACTACCCACACTACAGTAACAGTCACTACACACTTCTCTTACAGTCACTACACACACTACTGTAACAGTCACTACACACACTACTGTAACAGTCACTATACACACTACAGTAACAGTCACTACACACACTATTGTAACAGTCACTACACACACTACTGTAACAGTCACTACACACACTACTGTAACAGTCACTACACACACTACTGTAACAGTCACTACACACACTAAAGTAACAGTCACTACACAAACTACTGTAACAGTTACTACACACAGTAATGTAAGTCACTACACATACTACTGCAACAGTCACTACACACTACTGTAACAGTCACTACACACACTACTGTAACAGTCACTACACACACTAAAGTAACAGTCACTACACACACTACTGTAACAGTCACCACACACACTACAGTAACAGTCACTACACACTACAGTAACAGTAACAACACATACTACTGTACCAGTCACTACACACTACAGTAACAGTCACTACACACACTACAGTAACAGTCACTACACACACACTACTGTAACAGTCACTACACACACCACAGTAACAGTCACTACAAACACTACAGTAACAGTCACTACACACACTACTGTAACAGTCACTACACACACTACTGTAACAGTCACTACACACAATACAGTAACAGTCACTACACACACGACAGTAACAGTCACTTCACACACTACTGTAACAGTCACTACTGTTATGATCTCAGCCTACAGGAGAAAAGAGTCTCCCTCCTTGAGAGTTATTCGTCAAGCCTGACCTGATTAGAAGGTCTAGCAAATATTGAGGTGATAACGCATATGTAAAATAGTTGCTTGGATATGTGTAACAGTTTGAGATTATGGGCAATGAAGAAGAAAACAGATAAATGACTGGCTAGGAGATGTGGACATTTTGCTGGAGGCGTGAGGCTCGCTTCCGGAGGACCTTGACCTCACTTGAGTGCCAGACATCGCAGGGGGAAGCCGCGCTCCGTTGAGCTCCCGTCAGAAGGGAACCCCTAGTGATATATCTCTAAGAGAAGAGAAGTGTGCAGACGTACCAGCTGTGGAATCGAGCTGGGGACGTGTGGTCTCAAGTCGTGGACGATAATTAGTGAATATTAAGCCGCCCGGAGGCATTATTGTGGGCCGTGGGAGCGCCCTGACCAGACGCCGTCAGAGGGAAAGCGCCCTCGACCGATTAATCTGTGGTAAGCACGATATACGCCAGTTCATAGTGATTGCTTGTAGTTGGTCGTGTGCCCAGCGACAGTAGCAATGTTTATTTATAGGTTAGACATGTTTTAATAAGGCAGAAAGCCTGAAATAAGAGAGTGGAGAGGGAGGAACACGGAGCGACGTCCGCCCCCTCTGAGCGCTGGCGGACGACTGAGGGAGCCTGGCTCCGGATGGAGGAAGACCCTCCCAGCGAGTGAGGACCGCCGCCAGGCGAGGTGGAGTATGGACCCGCCCAAAACGGGGGAGTCCACTCTCACTGTATGTAGAGGACAGATAGAGGTTTGAGGCAAGCATATTGTGTGGTTATTTTTGTTTATGTGTTAAAGGGGAACATTTTATTGGAACGTCGATGGGTTGCAGGTTTGTCTTTTGGGGAAGAAGTTGCTGAGAACTTCGAAGCCAGCAGATGATGTAGCTGATGAGACTCCAAGGTAGTGGAGCAGAGGACCTCGAGCTGTGAGGAGAAGCAGCAGTGAAGAGGAGTGTCACGTGCTTCTGTAGAGGTGGTGTAGCAGCCAAGAGAGCTGTGGAAGAACCTAACAGAAGGGTGAAGCACCGTAGTTGCACAAGGAAACTTCATGATAGCAGCCTGGAGGAGCTGCAGAGGATCCTGGTAGTGAAGCCCGGAAGAACCTAAGGATATTAGGGTTGTGAACTTCCAGAGGTGGAAGGGGAAGTTCCGGTGGATTACTTGTAGGGAGTTGATAGTGTTGGGTTGTCAGTAGCGTGCAAGACGCAGTGAGAGGTGAGTGACTGTTTGCATTCTTATAGAAAGGATTGATTTAGTCTGAAGCTTAGAGTTGCAGTCGTAGGCTCGATTACCTACAGATGTATGTGCTCGAGGACTGACAGTGATCGATTAATCATTGTTGTGTATCAATGAACATTTATACTGATATATGTTATTGCATTCAAATGCTGGTTTTCT
Organism: Procambarus clarkii; assembly: GCF_040958095.1. Classification (NCBI taxonomy): domain Eukaryota; kingdom Metazoa; phylum Arthropoda; class Malacostraca; order Decapoda; family Cambaridae; genus Procambarus; species Procambarus clarkii. Next base: position 3,530,876 of record NW_027189142.1, read on the forward strand.
ATATATATATTATCTTGCTGACAGTGCAACAGTGTATGTAGGCTTGACCAACTTGAGGAGGTTAATAGTATCAGGTGGTGAACCAGGAGATAGGATACCACTTGATAAGCTGATAATAGAGTTCTGATGGTATTGGAGTGCAACCTGATTGTGATATTATAGAGTATAGGATTCATTATTATTATATGTGTGTATGTATCGTGTATGTGCTTTGTTCAGTAAATGTGTCACAATTTGCTGGTGTTTGCCCTTGTCCTAGTGAGGCTTCCCAGGAAGTAGTGAAGAAGGAGAGAGAGAGAGAAAGAGCCAAGAACCACTGCTGTGGACAGGGTAAGAGGTAATACTAGTAAGTCCTAGGGGATTGAGGAGATCATATCTCATAAGGAGAGAGTGGGGAGTCACAGCGGCTCGAGTGGGTGTGTGCACGTGACAACGAGGCTAAGTGTTGGAGCCGCTTCCCCTAAACGTGTGACGTTGAGCCCCTCTCCAAGAGCCAGAAGCGCCAAGGGTGATCTCCTAGTATAAGCACTCTGCCGAGTTGTGGGTTGGGTTGTCCATAGAGAAGGATCGACGACGACAACACCAACCAACCCACAGTCTATAATAAATTGGGGGCCTGTCCGGGAGAGTGAACTGACACACCCACACCCTGTCCAAGAGTGGATTTGTACACCCCTGCTGAGATAAACTGTGTGACCGCAGGTGTATACTCTCTCTCTTGGGAAGACTCACAGGACAAAGATGGATAAGGTGCAAGCGTTTGTGGAGTCAGGCAAGCCTGAGGACTTGGAAGGTTGCACGAGGGATCAATTGAAACAGATAGCAGAAAAATGTGGCATCAGGTTGAAAGCATCTAAAGTAGCTGGGATGAAGGATGAGATCCTGAGGCAGTTAAGAGCCAAAAATGAAGCGGCAGAGCAAGGAGCCCAAGAAGGAGCTGAAAGTAGAAAGGAGGATGATGGGCAGGATGAAGTGAGATCCCAGGGATCGAGTAGGAGCAGCAAGAGTAGCCGCAGTAGCAGAAGTAGCCGGAATAGGAGCTTGGAGAGATTCCAGTTAGAGCTCCAGATGCAGCAACAACGAGAGGACAAGGAGAGACAGTTCCAGCTGGAAAAGATGAAGTTAGAACTCCAGATGAAAAGGGAAGTAGAAAAAGAGAAAACCAGAGTAAGAGAACTGGAGTTGGAACAGGAGAAAGAAAAGAGAAAGCAAGACTAGAGGTGGAGAAAGAAAAAGAGAAAACCAGAGTAAGGGAACTGGAGTTGGAACAAGAAAAAGAAAAAGCCCAGGTCGAAAAAGAAAAAGCCCAGGTCGAAAAAGAAAAAGAGAGAACAAAACAAATGCAGATAGAAGCGAATAGAACCTTGGCTGAGCAAAGGATTGAACATGGGTTGCCAGAGAGCACCACCCAGGTATCACACTCACAAGATGTTAGGGTTAGGGAGAAGGACATTCCCTTGTTTGTTCCCGAAGAGGCAGAGAGCTTCTTCGAGCATTTTGAGAAAGTAGCCAGTATCAAGGAGTGGCCACAGGAGGAATGGGCCCAGCTGGTCCAGTTAAGATTGACCGGTGCAGCCAGGGAGGCATACACCCAATTGTCACTGGAAGAGTGCCAGGATTATGCCACGGTAAAGAGCAGCATATTGCGCTCGTTTCAGTTAACCCCAGAAGCTTATAGAAAGCGTTTCAGAGAGATGATGAAGGTTGGAGCGTGTACTTTTGCTGAGACAGCAAGGGATCTGGAAAGACGATTCCAGAAGTGGATTGAGGCTGCTGGAGTTGGATCTTACGCTGACCTGAAGCAACTGATGGTCATGGAGAAGTTCTTGGAGATGATGCATCCCGAAACAAAGTTCAAGATCCAAGAAGCAGGGATAAAGGAGGTGAAAGATGCCGCAGATAGGGCAGATATGATTACTGAAGCGTATAAGAGCTTGAGGGAGAACAGAGTGAGAAGCGAGGCGAGACGCAGCAATGGCAGATCCAATGGAGTCTGGGGAGGAAGAAATTATGAAAGACCCAGAGGAGTCTGGGGTGAGAAAAATTTTGATAAATGGGCAGATAAAAGTAAGTACCCTAAAACTCAGAAGAGTAGGTCGCGCACTTCATCTGAAAGTGAAGATGAAGGAGCTAAACGAGAAACTAATCGTGATCCTGGAAATCAAGAGTCCAGTAAAGCCTCACAGAGTGCAGGTAGTGTGCCTGGCTCGAGGAACTCTCATGTGAGTGGACAAAGTCAGAGCCGCTTTGGTACGTATAGGAGAGATTCCTCCCAGATGAGATGTTACAATTGTAACGGATTGGGTCACGTGATGCGAGATTGTCGGCAGGGCAAGAGAGTTGTGACCCTGGCCATGTGTGACCCCCGAGGTAAATATACTAATGTGTTCCGAGACAAACCACAGAGAGCGAACTTAGTGAACGAGAGGTATAGGCCGTTCATGAGCAAAGGTTGGATCAGTGTAGGAGGCCAACCTGAGGTAGAAGTTGGTATCTTAAGAGATACCGGAGCTAATCAGAGCTTGATTGCGAGAAGCCTGATTGGGAATGATCGACGGTTAGCTGGCAGTGGGAAGATGAAAGTATATGGGTTATTGTCGGAGAGTGACATGCCCATTTGTACTGTCCAGCTAAGGTCGGAATATGTGTCGGCAGAGGTGATGTTGGGAGTGTGCCCCGACATACCTATTCCAGGAGTCCAAGTGATCCTGGGAAATGACTTGTGCGGGACAAAGGTGTTGACAAAAGTCATGGCGGAGACTGTGCCAGAGGAGTGCCCAGAAGGCCACGGCACGGGTGGGACACCTGAAAGTGTGAACCTGACTGACATCCGAGGAGATGAGTCAGGAGACCGCCAAGCCATTGAAAACCCTGTCTCGGTAGTGATGAAGACAGAGGTGGCCGACGAGGGAGACACTGGAGAAGATGAGACAGTGTCGATTCAACCAGTGGAAGATATGGACGTAGATATAGCGTGGCTGTTTGACGAAGGTCCAGCCCAGAAAAATGAAGTCTCGGTGAGGTCGAAAGTGAAGATGGCCCAGCCGAAGAAGAATACTGTGGAGAGAGTTGACCTGAATAGAGCCCAGACTGCTGAAATTAAGAGTCGGAAGGTGAATGCAACTGTGCTGAGTAGGAATGAGGAAGGATGTGGACATACGGAGGACGGGAGTAGAGCGTCAAATTGTCCACGAGCACAGAGGCATGGGGATAGTGGAGTTAAGTTGTTTGAGATGTCAAGAGTTGACACATTTCACAGACAACGTGGAGGAGAGATAGTGAAGAAGAGTAACAGCCGAGAAAATGAAAGGAGAAGAGACAGTATGTGTGGAGAGATGCTTACAAGCACTCTAGGAAAGGTAAAGCGACACGTACGGTCGAGTGCTGTTGAGTGTAGTGCAGTGCTCGAAGAAACTTTTAGGGAACGAAGAAGAGTCGAAGGAGAAGAAATGGAGTTGTATAGAGGTGAGAAGTGCAGGAAGAAGATGATGATGCAAGCATGGAGGAATAGAAGAAAGCCGAGGACTCGATGTAAGTCAAACAGGATGAGGTCTCGGATAAATGAGACGAAAGGGAGGATAGTCGGTGAAGACGAGGGAGTGAAGTATGATGACAGGAGGCGGAAGTATAATGGCAGTAGATGGAAGTATGAAGACGACAGAGGAGGTACAGACAGTAGATGTCTGACTCTGGACGAGAAGAGAAGAAGACGAGGAAACGGAGGGTGGAGACAATAAGTAGAGTGGACTGATGGAGTGCAGGCGTCCAAGGAGGACAGCCTAGCCAACAGGTGCCAGAGAAGTCAGATCGTTTATGAGAAGATCATGTTTCTGGCGAGTTGTGAGCCAGATGTTGCAAGGAGCAATGAACTAATTGTAGACTCCTAAGGGAGTACGTAAGCAGATCAACCGTTCGAACCAATTGGTTGAAGAACGAGACAGTGTGGTGGCGGATGTATTATCCCGAGCTTTGTCACTGGAATAACTCTCAAAAATAAGGGGAGGGGAGTGTTATGATCTCAGCCTACAGGAGAAACGAGTCTCCCTCCTTGAGAGTTATTCGTCAAGCCTGACCTGATTAGAAGGTCTAGCAAATATTGAGGTGATAACGCATATGTAAAATAGTTGCTTGGATATGTGTAACAGTTTGAGATTATGGGCAATGAAGAAGAAAACAGATAAATGACTGGCTAGGAGATGTGGACATTTTGCTGGAGGCGTGAGGCTCGCTTCCGGAGGACCTTGACCTCACTTGAGTGCCAGACATCGCAGGGGGAAGCCGCGCTCCGTTGAGCTCCCGTCAGAAGGGAACCCCTAGTGATATATCTCTAAGAGAAGAGAAGTGTGCAGACGTGCCAGCTGTGGAATCGAGCTGGGGACGTGTGGTCTCAAGTCGTGGACGATAATTAGTGAATATTAAGCCGCCCGGAGGCATTATTGTGGGCCGTGGGAGCGCCCTGACCAGACGCCGTCAGAGGGAAAGCGCCCTCGACCGATTAATCTGTGGTAAGCACGATATACGCCAGTTCATAGTGATTGCTTGTAGTTGGTCGTGTGCCCAGCGACAGTAGCAATGTTTATTTATAGGTTAGACATGTTTTAATAAGGCAGAAAGCCTGAAATAAGAGAGTGGAGAGGGAGGAACACGGAGCGACGTCCGCCCCCTCTGAGCGCTGGCGGACGACTGAGGGAGCCTGGCTCCGGATGGAGGAAGACCCTCCCAGCGAGTGAGGACCGCCGCCAGGCGAGGTGGAGTATGGACCCGCCCAAAACGGGGGAGTCCACTCTCACTGTATGTAGAGGACAGATAGAGGTTTGAGGCAAGCATATTGTGTGGTTATTTTTGTTTATGTGTTAAAGGGGAACATTTTATTGGAACGTCGATGGGTTGCAGGTTTGTCTTTTGGGGAAGAAGTTGCTGAGAACTTCGAAGCCAGCAGATGATGTAGCTGATGAGACTCCAAGGTAGTGGAGCAGAGGACCTCGAGCTGTGAGGAGAAGCAGCAGTGAAGAGGAGTGTCACGTGCTTCTGTAGAGGTGGTGTAGCAGCCAAGAGAGCTGTGGAAGAACCTAACAGAAGGGTGAAGCACCGTAGTTGCACAAGGAAACTTCATGATAGCAGCCTGGAGGAGCTGCAGAGGATCCTGGTAGTGAAGCCCGGAAGAACCTAAGGATATTAGGGTTGTGAACTTCCAGAGGTGGAAGGGGAAGTTCCGGTGGATTACTTGTAGGGAGTTGATAGTGTTGGGTTGTCAGTAGCGTGCAAGACGCAGTGAGAGGTGAGTGACTGTTTGCATTCTTATAGAAAGGATTGATTTAGTCTGAGCTTAGAGTTGCAGTCGTAGGCTCGATTACCTACAGATGTATGTGCTCGAGGACTGACAGTGATCGATTAATCATTGTTGTGTATCAATGAACATTTATACTGATATATGTTATTGCATTCAAATGCTGGTTTTCTATATATATATTATCTTGCTGACAGTGCAACAGTGTATGTAGGCTTGACCAACTTGAGGAGGTTAATAGTATCAGGTGGTGAACCAGGAGATAGGATACCACTTGATAAGCTGATAATAGAGTTCTGATGGTATTGGAGTGCAACCTGATTGTGATATTATAGAGTATAGGATTCATAATTATTATATGTGTGTATGTATCGTGTATGTGCTTTGTTCAGTAAATGTGTCACAATTTGCTGGTGTTTGCCCTTGTCCTAGTGAGGCTTCCCAGGAAGTAGTGAAGAAGGAGAGAGAGAGAGAAAGAGCCAAGAACCACTGCTGTGGACAGGGTAAGAGGTAATACTAGTAAGTCCTAGGGGATTGAGGAGATCATATCTCATAAGGAGAGAGTGGGGAGTCACAGCGGCTCGAGTGGGTGTGTGCACGTGACAACGAGGCTAAGTGTTGGAGCCGCTTCCCCTAAACGTGTGACGTTGAGCCCCTCTCCAAGAGCCAGAAGCGCCAAGGGTGATCTCCTAGTATAAGCACTCTGCCGAGTTGTGGGTTGGGTTGTCCATAGAGAAGGATCGACGACGACAACACCAACCAACCCACAGTCTATAATACTACACAGTACTGTAACAGTCACTAAACACACTACTGTAACAGACACTACACACACTACTGTAACAGTCACTACACACACAACTGTAACAGTCACTACACACACTACTGTAACGGTCACTACACACACTACAGTAACAGTCACTACACACACTACTGTAACAGTCACTACACACACTACAGTAACAGTCACTACACACACTACTGTAACAGACACTACACACACTACTGTAACAGTCACTACACACACTACTGTAACGGTCACTACACACACTACAGTAACAGTCACTACACACACTACTGTAACAGTCACTACACACTACAGTAACAGTCACTACACACAATACAGTAACAGTCACTACACACACGACAGTAACAGTCACTTCACACACTACTGTAACAGTCACTAAACACACTACTGTAACAGACACTACACACACTACTGTAACAGTCACTACACACACTTCTGTAACAGTCACTACACAGTACTGCAACAGTCACTACACACACTACAGTAACAGTCACTACACACACTACAGTAACAGTCACTACACACACTACTGTAACAGTCACTACACACACTACTGTAACAGTCACTACACACACTACAGTAACAGTCACTACACACACTACTGTTACAGTCACTACACACACTACAGTAACAGTCACTACACACACTACTGTAACAGTCACTACACACACTACTGTAACAGTCACTACACACACTACTGTAACAGTCACTACACACACTACTGTAACAGTCACTACACACACTACTGTAACAGTCACTACACACAATACAGTAACAGTCACTACACACACGACAGTAACAGTCACTTCACACACTACTGTAACAGTCACTACACAGTACTGTAACAGTCACTAAACACACTACTGTAACAGACACTACACACACTACTGTAACTGTCACTACACACACAACTGTAACAGTCACTACACACACTACTGTAATAGTCACTACACACACTACTGTAACGGTCACTACACACACTACAGTAACAGTCACTACACACACTACTGTAACAGTCACTACACACTACAGTAACAGTCACTACACACACTACTGTAACAGTCACTACACACACTACAGTAACAGTCACTACACACACTACTGTAACAGACACTACACACACTACTGTAACAGTCACTACACACACAACTGTAACAGTCACTACACACACTACTGTAATAGTCACTACACACGCTACTGTAACGGTCACTACACACACTACAGTAACAGTCACTACACACACTACTGTAACAGTCACTACACACTACAATAACAGTCACTACACACACTACTGTAACAGTCACTGCACACTACAGTAACAGTAACAACACATACTACTGTAACAGTCACTACACACTACAGTAACAGTCACTACACACACTACAGTAACAGTCACTACACACACACTACTGTAACAGTCACTACACACTACAGTAACAGTCAATACACACTACTGTAACAGTCACTACACACACTACTGTAACAGTCACTACACACTACAGTACCAGTCACTACACACACTACAGTAGTAGTCACTACACACACTACAGTAACAGTCACTACACACTTCTCTTACAGTCACTACACACACTACTGTAACAGTCACTACACACACTACTGTAACAGTCACAACACAGTAATGCAACAGTCACTACACACACTACAGTAACAGTCACTACACACACTACAGTAACAGTCACTACACACACTACTGTAACAGTCACTACACACACTACTGTAACAGTCACTACACACACTACAGTAACAGTCACTACACACACTACTGTAACAGTCACTACACACACTACTGTAACAGTCACTACACACACTACTGTAACAGTCACTACACACACTACTGTAACAGTCACTACACACAATACTGTAACAGTCACTACACAGTACTGTAACAGTCACTACACACACTACAGTAACAGTCACTATACACATTACTGTAACAGTCACTACACACACTACAGTAACAGTCACTACACACACTACAGTAACAGTCACTACACACACTACTGTAACAGTCACTACACACACTACACTAACAGTCACTACACACACTACAGTAACAGTCACTACACACACTACAGTAACAGTCACTACACACACTACAGTAACATTCACTACACACTACTGTAACAGTCACTACACACACTACAGTAACAGTCACTACACACTACTGTAACAGTCACTACACACACTACTGTAACAGTCACTACACACTACAGTACCAGTCACTACACACACTACAGTAGTAGTCACTACCCACACTACAGTAACAGTCACTACACACTTCTCTTACAGTCACTACACACACTACTGTAACAGTCACTACACACACTACTGTAACAGTCACTACACACACTACTGTAACAGTCACTATACACACTACAGTAACAGTCACTACACACACTATTGTAACAGTCACTACACACACTACTGTAACAGTCACTACACACACTACTGTAACAGTCACTACACACACTACTGTAAAAGTCACTACACACACTAAAGTAACAGTCACTACACAAACTACTGTAACAGTTACTACACACAGTAATGTAAGTCACTACACATACTACTGTAACAGTCACTACACACTACTGTAACAGTCACTACACACACTATTGTAACAGTCACTACACACACTAAAGTAACAGTCACTACACACACTACTGTAACAGTCACCACACACACTACAGTAACAGTCACTACACATACTACAGTAACAGTCACTACACACACTACTGTAACAGTCACTACACACTACAGTAACAGTAACAACACATACTACTGTACCAGTCACTACACACTACAGTAACAGTCACTACACACACTACAGTAACAGTCACTACACACACACTACTGTAACAGTCACTACACACACTACAGTAACAGTCACTACACACACTACAGTAACAGTCACTACACACACTACTGTAACAGTCGCTACACAGTACTGTAACAGTCACTAAACACACTACTGTAACAGACACTACACACACTACTGTAACAGTCACTACACACACAACTGTAACAGTCACTACACACACTACTGTAACGGTCACTACACACACTACAGTAACAGTCACTACACACACTACTGTAACAGTCACTAACACTACAGTAACAGTCACTACACACACTACTGTAACAGTCACTACACACACTACAGTAACAGTCACTACACACACTACTGTAACAGACACTACACACACTACTGTAACAGTCACTACACACACTACTGTAACGGTCACTACACACACTACAGTAACAGTCACTACACACACTACTGTAACAGTCACTTCACACTACAGTAACAGTCACTACACACTCTACTGTAACAGTCACTACACACTACAGTAACAGTAACAACACATACTACATTAACAGTCACTACACACTACAGTAACAGTCACTACACACACTACAGTAACAGTCACTACACACACACTACTGTAACAGTCACTACACACTACAGTAACAGTCACTACACACTACAATAACAGTCACTACACACTACTGTAACAGTCACTACACACAATATTGTAACAGTCACTACACAGTACTGTAACAGTCACTGCACACACTACAGTAACAGTCACTATACACATTCCTGTAACAGTCACTACACACACTACAGTAACAGTCACTACACACACTACAGTAACAGTCACTACACACACTACTGTAACAGTCACTACACACACTACACTAACAGTCACTACACACACTGCAGTAACAGTCACTACACACTCTACTGTAACAGTTACTACACACACTACAGTAACAGTCACTACACAGTACTGCAACAGTCACTACACACACTACAGTAACAGTCACTACACACACTACAGTAACAGTCACTACACACACTACTGTAACAGTCACTACACACACTACTGTAACAGTCACTACACACACTACTGTAACAGTCACTACACACACTACTGTAACAGTCACTACACACACTACTGTAACAGTCACTACACAGTACTGTAACAGTCACTACACACACTACAGTAACAGTCACTACACACACTACAGTAACAGTCACTACACACACTACTGTAACAGTCACTACACACACTACAGTAACAGTCACTACACACACTACAGTAACAGTCACTACACACACTACAGTAACAGTCACTACACACACTACAGTAACAGTCACTACACACACTACAGTAACAGTCACTACACACACTACTGTAACAGTCACTACACACACTACTGTAACAGTCACTACACACACTACTGTAACAGTCACTACACACACTACTGTAACAGTCACTACACACACTACTGTAACAGTCACTACACAGTACTGTAACAGTCACTACACACACTACAGTAACAGTCACTACACACACTACAGTAACAGTCACTACACACACTACTGTAACAGTCACTACACACACTACACTAACAGTCACTACACACACTACAGTAACAGTCACTACACACACTACAGTAACAGTCACTACACACACTACAGTAACAGTCACTACACACACAACATTAACATTCACTACACACTACTGTAACAGTCACTACACACACTACAGTAACAGTCACTACACACTACTGTAACAGTCACTACACACACTACTGTAGACAGTCACTACACACTACAGTACCAGTCACTACACACACTACAGTAGTAGTCACTACACACACTACAGTACAGTCACTACACACTTCTCTTACAGTCACTACACACACTACTGTAACAGTCACTACACACACTACTGTAACAGTCACAACACAGTAATGCAACAGTCACTACACACACTACAGTAACAGTCACTACACACACTACAGTAACAGTCACTACACATACTACTGTAACAGTCACTACACACACTACTGTAACAGTCACTACACACACTTACTGTAACAGTCACTACACACACTACAGTAACAGTCACTACACACACTACTGTAACTGTCACTACACACAGTACTGTAACAGTCACTACACACACTACAGTAACAGTCACTACACACACGACAGTAACAGTCACTTCACACACTACTGTAACAGTCACTACACAGTACTGTAACAGTCACTAAACACACTATTTTTTACTGTAACAGACACTACACACACTACTGTAACAGTCACTACACCACAACTGTAACAGGTCACTACACACACTACTGTAACGGTCACTACACACACTACTGTAACAGTCACTAACACTACAGTAACAGTCACTACACACACTACTGTAACAGTCACTACACACACTACAGTAACAGTCACTACACACACTACTGTAACAGACACTACACACACTACTGTAACAGTCACTACACACACTACTGTAACGGTCACTACACACACTAAAGTAACAGTCACTACACACCACTACTGTAACAGTCACCACACACTCTACAGTAACAGTCACTACACACTACAGTAACAGTAACAACACATACTACTGTACCAGTCACTACACACTACAGTAACAGTCACTACACACACTACAGTAACAGTCACTACACACACACTACTGTAACAGTCACTACACACACCACAGTAAACAGTCACTACAAACACTACAGTAACAGTCACTACACACAATACAGTAACAGTCACTACACACACGACAGTACAGTCACTTCACACACTACTGTAACAGTCACTACACAGTACTGTAACAGTCACTAAACACACTACTGTAACAGACACTACACACACTACTGTAACAGTCACTACACACACAACTGTAACAGTCACTACACACACTACTGTAACGGTCACTACACACACTACAGTAACAGTCACTACACACACTACCGAATTAACAGTCACTAACACTACAGTAACAGTCACTACACACACTACTGTAACAGTCACTACACACACTACAGTAACAGTCACTACACACACTACTGTAACAGTCACTACACACACTACTGTAACGGTCACTACACACACTACAGTAACAGTCACTACACACACTACTGTAACAGTCACTACACACTAGAGTAACAGTCACTACACACAATATAGTAACAGTCACTACACACACGACAGTAACAGTCACTTCACACACTACTGTAACAGTCACTACACAGTACTGTAACAGTCACTAAACACACTACTGTAACAGACACTACACACACTACTGTAACAGTCACTACACACACTACTGTAACAGTCACTACACAGTACTGCAACAGTCACTACACACACTACAGTAACAGTCACTACACACCACTACAGTAACAGTCACTACACACACTACTGTAACAGTCACTACACACACTACTGTAACAGTCACTACACACACTACAGTAACAGTCACTACACACTACTGTAACAGTCACTACACACACTACAGTAACAGTCACTACACACACTACTGTAACAGTCACTACACACACTACTGTAACAGTCACTACACACACTACTGTAACAGTCACTACACACACTACTGTAACAGTCACTACACACACTACTGTAACAGTCACTACACACAATACAGTAACAGTCACTACACACACGACAGTAACAGTCACTTCACACACTACTGTAACAGTCAACTACACAGTACTGTACAGTCACTAAACACACTACTGAACAGACACTACACACACTACTGTAACTGTCATTACACACACAACTGTAACAGTCACTACACACACTACTAGTAATCAGTCACTACACACACTACTGTAACCGGTCACTACACACACTACAGTAACAGTCACTACACACACTACTGTAACAGTCACTACACCAACTACGTAAACAGTCACTACACACACTACGTAACAGTCACTACACACACTACAGTAACAGTCACTACACACACTACTGTAACAGACACTACACACACTACTGTAACAGTCTACTACACACACAACTGTACAGTCATTACACACACTACTGTATAAAGTCCACTACACACCTACTGTAACGGTCACGTACACACACTACAGTAACAGTCACTACACACACTACTGTAACAGGCACTACACACTACAATAACAGTCACTACACACACTACTGTAACAGTCACTGCACACTACAGTACACAGTAACAACACATACTACTGTAACAAGTCACTACACACTACAGTAACAGTCACTACACACACTACAGTAACAGTCGACTACAGCACACACTACTGTAACAGTCACTACACACTACAGTAACAGTCACTACACCATACTGTAACAGTCACTACAACACACTACTGTAACAGTCACTACACACTACAGTACCAGTCACTACACACACTACAGTAGTATCACTACACACACACAGTACAGTCACTACACACTTCTCTTACAGTCACTACACACACTACTGTAACAGTCACTACACACACTACTGTAACAGTCACACACAGTAATGCCAACAGTCACTACACACACTACAGTAACAGTCACTACACACACTACAGTAACAGTCACTACACACGCTACTGTAACAGTCACTACACACACTACTGTAACAGTCACTACACACACTACAGTAACAGTCACTACACACACTACTGTAACAGTCACTACACACACTACTGTAACAGTCACTACACACACTACTGTAACAGTCACTACACACACTACTGTAACAGTCACTACACACAATACTGTAACAGTCACTACACAGTACTGTAACAGTCACTACACACACTACAGTAACAGTCACTATACACATTACTGTAACAGTCACTACACACACTACAGTAACAGTCACTACACACACTAATGTAACAGTCACTACACACACTACTGTAACAGTCACTACACACACTACTGTAACAGTCACTACACACATACTGTAACAGTCACTACACAGTACTGTAACAGTCACTACACACACTACAGTAACAGTCACTATACACATACTGTAACAGTCACTACACACACTAGTAACAGTCACTACACACACTACAGTAACAGTCACTACACACACTACTGTAACAGTCACTACACACTACAGTAACAGTCACTACACACTACTGTAACAGTCACTACACACTACAGTAACAGTCACTACACACACTACTGTAACAGTCACTACACACACTACTGTAACAGTCACTAACACACTACTGTAACAGTCACTACACACACTACAGTAACAGTCACTACACACACTACTGTAACAGTCACTACACACTACAGTAACAGTCACTACACACAATACAGTAACAGTCACTACACACACTACAGTAACAGTCACTACACACTACTGTAACAGTCAACACAGTACTGTAACAGTCACTAACACACTACTGTAACAGTCACTACACACACTACTGTAACAGTCACTACACACACTACTGTAACAGTCACTACACACTACTGCAACAGTCACTACACACACTACAGTAACAGTCACTACACACACAGTAACAGTCACTACACACACTACTGTAACAGTCACTACACACACTACTGTAACAGTCAC
>NW_027189142.1:3545914-3603462 GCF_040958095.1 Procambarus clarkii
TCGTAGCCAGGACTTTACCCCACAGAGTGTCGTACCCGGACTTTACCCTTCAGAGTGTCGTAGCCAAGGACTTTACCCACAGAGTGTCGTAGCCAAGGACTTTACCCCACAGAGTGTCGTAGCCAAGGACTTTACCCCACAAGGTCGTAGCCAAGGACTTTACCCCACAGAGGTCGTAGCCAAGGACTTTACCCCACAAGTGTCGTAGCCAAGGACTTTACCCCACAGAGGTCGTAGCCAAGGACTTTACCCCACAGAGTGTCGTAGCCAAGGACTTTACCCCACAGAGGTCGTAGCCAAGGACTTTACCCCACAGAGTGCGTAGCCAAGGACTTTACCCCACAGAGTGTCGTAGCCAAGGACTTTACCCCACAGAGTGTCGTAGCCAAGGACTTTACCCCACAGAGTGTCGTAGCCAAGGACTTTACCCCACAGAGTGTAGCCAAGGACTTTACCCCACAGAGTCGTAGCCAAGGACTTTACCCCACAGAGTGTCGTAGCCAAGGACTTTACCCCACAGAGGGTCGTAGCCAAGGACTTTACCCCACAGAGTGTCGTAGCCAAGGACTTTACCCACAGAGTGTCGTAGCCAAGGACTTTACCCCACAGAGTGTCGTAGCCAAGGACTTTACCCCACAGAGGGTCGTAGCCAAGGACTTTACCCCACAGAGTGTCGTAGCCAAGGACTTTACCCCACAAGGGTCGTAGCCAAGACTTTACCCCACAGAGTGTAGTAGCCAAGGACTTTACCCCACAGAGTGTAGTAGCCAAGGACTTTACCCCACAGAGTGCGTAGCCAAGGACTTTACCCCACAGAGTGTCGTAGCCAAGGACTTTACCCCACAGAGTGTCGTAGCCAAGAACTTTACCCCACAGAGTGTAGTAGCCAAGGACTTTACCCCACAGAGTGTAGTAGCCAAGGACTTTACCCCACAGAGTGTAGTAGCCAAGGACTTTACCCCACAGAGTGTCGTAGCCAAGGACTTTACCCCACAGAGTGTCGTAGCCAAGGACTTTACCCCACAGAGTGTCGTAGCCAAGGACTTTACCCCACAGAGTGTAGTAGCCAAGGACTTTACCCCACAGAGTGTCGTAGCCAAGGACTTTACCCCACAGAGGGTCGTAGCCAAGGACTTTACCCCACAGAGTGTCGTAGCCAAGGACTTTACCCCACAGAGTGTCGTAGCCAAGAACTTTACCCCACAGAGTGTCGTAGCCAAGACTTTACCCCACAGAGTGTAGTAGCCAAGGACTTTACCCCACAGAGTGTAGTAGCCAAGGACTTTACCCCACAGAGTGCGTAGCCAAGGACTTTACCCCACAGAGTGTAGTAGCCAAGGACTTTACCCCACAGAGTGTCGTAGCCAAGACTTTACCCCACAGAGTGTAGTAGCCAAGGACTTTACCCCACAGAGTGTAGTAGCCAAGGACTTTACCCCACAGAGTGTAGTAGCCAAGGACTTTACCCCACAGAGGTCGTAGCCAAGGACTTTACCCCACAGAGTGTAGTAGCCAAGGACTTTACCCCACAGAGTGTCGTAGCCAAGACTTTACCCCACAGAGTGTAGTAGCCAAGGACTTTACCCCCAGAGTGTAGTAGCCAAGGACTTTACCCCACAGAGTGTAGTAGCCAAGGACTTTACCCCACAGAGTGTAGTAGCCAAGGACTTTACCCCACAGAGTGTCGTAGCCAAGACTTTACCCCACAGAGTGTAGTAGCCAAGGACTTTACCCCACAGAGTGAGTAGCCAAGGACTTTACCCCACAGAGTGTCGTAGCCAGGACTTTACCCCACAGAGGGTCGTAGCCAAGGACTTTACCCCACAGAGGTAGTAGCCAAGGACTTTACCCCACAGAGTGTCGTAGCCAAGGACTTTACCCCACAGAGTGTCAGTAGCCAGGACTTTACCCCACAGAGGTGTCGTAGCCAAGACTTTACCCCACAGAGGTGTCGTAGCCAAGGACTTTACCCCACAGAGTGTAGTAGCCAAGGACTTTACCCGCACAGAGTGTCGTAGCCAAGGACTTTACCCCACAGAGTGTAGTAGCCAAGGACTTTACCCCACAGAGGGTCGTAGCCAAGAACTTTACCCCACAGAGTGTAGTAGCCAAGGACTTTACTTTACCCCACAGAGTGTCGTAGCCAAGAACTTTACCCCACAGAGTGTAGTAGCCAAGGACTTTACCCCACAGAGTGTAGTAGCCAAGGACTTTACCCCACAAGTGACGTAGCCAAGGACTTTACCCCAGAGTGTAGTAGCCAAGGACTTTACCCCACAGAGTGTCGTAGCCAAGAACTTTACCCCACAGAGTGTAGTAGCCAAGGACTTTACCCCACAGAGTGTAGTAGCCAAGGACTTTACCCCAGAGTGTAGTAGCCAAGGACTTTACCCCACAGAGGGTCGTAGCCAAGGACTTTACCCCACAGAGTGTAGTAGCCAAGGACTTTACCCTACAGAGTGTCGTAGCCAAGGACTTTACCCCACAGAGTGTAGTAGATAAGGACTTTACCCCACAGAGTGTCGTAGCCAAGGACTTTACCCCACAGAGTGTAGTAGCCAAGGACTTTACCCTACAGAGTGTCGTAGCCAAGGACTTTACCCCACAGAGTGTAGTAGCCAAGGACTTTACCCCACAGAGTGTCGTAGCCAAGGACTTTACCCCACAGAGTGTAGTAGCCAAGGACTTTACCCCACAGAGGGTCGTAGCCAAGGACTTTACCCCACAGAGTGTAGTAGCCAAGGACTTTACCCCCACAGAGTGTCGTAGCCAAGAACTTTACCCCACAGAGTGTCGTAGCCGAGGACTTTACCCCACAGAGGGTCGCATCCAAGGACTTTACCCCACAGAGGGTCGTAGCCGAGGACTTTACCCCACAGAGGGTCGTAGCCGAGGACTTTACCCCACAGAGGGTCGCATCCAAGGACTTTACCTTACAGAGGGTAGTAGCCGAGGACTTTACCCCACAGAGGGTCGTAGCCGAGGACTTTACCCCACAGAGGGTCGTAGCCGAGGACTTTACCCCACAAAGGGTCGTAGCCGAGGACTTTACCCCACAGAGGGTCGTAGCCGAAGACTTTACCCTACAGAGTTTCGTAGAAGTGTCATAGCCGAGGACTTTACTCTACGGAGTGTCGTAACCGAGAACGTTACTCTACAGAGGGTCGTAGCCGAGAACTTTACTCAACAGAGGGTCGTAGCCGAGAACTTTACTCAACAGAGTGTAGTTGTAGAGGAGTTGACTCTACAGAGTGTCGTTGTGGAGGAGTTGACTTTACAGAGTGTCGTTGTGGAGGAGTTGACTCCACAGAGTGTCGTTGTAGAGGACTTAACTCGGCAGAGTGTCGTTGTAGAGGAGTCTCAGTGATTCATACGATGAAGGAAACTATCGACATTCATTCAGCATTAACTAACGACTAACAGCATTGTTAGAAACTGGAAACTAACAATTATATTTACGTCTCTTGAGAAATATTTGTACACGAAGGCAAGAATTATTTCAAATTCCTATTATGTACCAACTCATGTTGTAGTCCTGTTACAATTTTAATGATGTGAATGGTATCTGTGGAATTATATTATGCCACATATATTAGAATTATTATTAGAATGGAATTATATTATACCTATTGAATAAGGTATCTGTATTATCCTCTTACAATGTGAAAAAAATTAAGTTATTTTATCCAGATATCATATTTTTATCAAATATAATTAATATTTTAATTTTTATCAAATATAATTAATATTTTAATTTTAACATATATAATTAATATTTTAATTTTTATCAAATATAATTAATATTTTAATTTTATCAATATAATTAATATTTTAATTTTTATCAAATATAATTAATATTTTAATTTTTATCATATATAATTAATATTTTAATTTTTATCAAATATAATTAATATTTTAATTTTTATCAAATATAATTAATATTTTAATTTTTATCAAATATAATTAATATTTTAATTTTTATTAAATATAATTAATATTTTAATTTTTATCAAATATAATTAACCTTTAATGAAATTTAATAAGAACATAAGAATAAAGGTAACTGCAGAAGGCCTATTGGCCCATAAGAGCCAGCTCCTATTCTATAACCACCCAATCCCACTCATATACTTGTCCAACCCGCGCTTGAAAGAATCAAGGGACACCACCTCCACCACGTTACGCGGCAATTGGTTGCACAAATCAACAACCCTGTTACTGAACCAGTATTTACCCAAGTCTTTCCTAAATCTAAACTTATCCAATTTATACCCATTGTTTCGTGTTCTGTCTTGTGTTGATATTTTTAATACTTTATTAATATCCCCCCTGTTATGTCCATTCATCCACTTGTAAACCTCTATCATGTCACCCCTAACTCTTCGCCTTTCCAGTGAATGCAACTTAAGCTTTGTTAATCTTTCTTCATATGAAAGATTTCTAATTTGGGGAATTAACTTTTCAACGTCATCCAACGTCATCCTACGTTGGACACGTTCAAGTAAATTTATATCCATTCTATAATACGGCGACCAAAACTGAACTGCATAATCTAAATGGGGCCTAACCAGAGCAAGATATAGCTTAAGAACCACACCAGGTGTCTTGTTACTAACGCTTCGATTAATAAATCCCAGTGTCCTATTCGCCTTATTACGAACATTCATGCATTGATCCTTTGTTTTAAATTCTTACTAATCATAACTCCCAGATCCCTTTCGCAATCCGACTTCGCAATCTCAACACCATCTAGCTCATATCTTGTAACTCTATCATCATTACCTAGCCTCAGAACTTTACATTTATCAGCATTAAACTGCATTTGCCAATCATTTGACCATTTCAAAACCCTATCTAGATCAACTTGAAGTGATAGTGAGTCCTCCTCCGAATTAATTTCCCTACCGACTTTCGTATCATCGGCAAATTTGCAAATGTTGCTACTCAAACCTGAATCTAAATCATTTACATATATTATAAACAACAGAGGTCCCAGGACAGAGCACTCCACTTACAACATTTTCCCACTCTGACTTGATTCCATTTATACTAACTCTCTGTTTCCTTTGGTATAGCCATGCCCTAATCCAGCTTAATATAGCACCCCCAATACCATGAGACTCTATCTTTTTAATCAGTCTTTCATGTGGCACTGTATCAAAAGCTTTGCTAAAGTTAAGGTACACAACATCACAATCCTTACCACTATCAACTGCCTCAACTATGCTAGAATGAAAAGATAAAGCCTGATCCGAGGTTGACAAAGCCTGATTTACATTCTCTAGAAAGACAAAGCATTAGGGATGACAAGATTGAGGTGTACAATTGAACGATTATATTTTTCTTTTGTCTTTTGTAGTTTCCTTAATTCTAATGTTACGCTCTAAATTGTAATAGGAACCGTTGTTAAACGGCGAACAGGGATGGAAGGCCATGTCAGGAGAGGTGTATATAAAACTGATAAAACCGGTATGTGGATCGCTGGTGCTCAGTATTGAGAAGACAGTCGCAGTAACTAATCATACGAGATCTTGTCTGAAGCAAACATGGAAGTAAAGAGTGAAAATACAACTGCTGTGTCATACTGGACGGAGGAGGAGTCGCATTGCCTTGTGAGGCAGGAAAGGCAGTTTCCTCGACCATTTTACCATCCCTATAGGAGACACCTCTCAAGTGGCCGCAAGGAAATCCCAGGCATAGCCACTGCTGACATCTCTAGAGTCGTAGCCGAGGACTTTACTCTACAGTATCGTACCCGAGGACTTTACTCTACAGAGTGTCGTAGCCAAGGACTTTACCCTATAGAGTGTCGTAGCCAAGGACTTTACTTTACAGAGTGTAGTAGCCAAGGACTTTACCCCACAGAGTGTCGTAGCCAAGAACTTTACCCCACAGAGTGTCGTAGCCAAGGACTTTACCCCACAGAGTGTCGTAGCCAAGGACTTTACCCCACAGAGTGTAGTAGCCAAGGACTTTACCCCACAGAGGGTCGTAGCCAAGGAATTTACCCCACAGAGTGTAGTAGCCAAGGACTTTACCCCGCAGAGTGTAGTAGCCAAGGACTTTACCCCACAGAGTGTCGTAGCCAAGGACTTTACCCCACAAAGGGTCGTAGCCAAAGACTTTACCCCACAGAGTGTCGTAGCCAAGGACTTTACCCCACAAAGGGTCGTAGCCAAGGACTTTACCCAACAGAGTGTCGTACCCGGGGACTTTACCCTTCAGAGTGTCGTAGCCAAGGACTTTACCCCACAGAGTGTCGTAGCCAAGGACTTTACCCCACAGAGTGTCGTAGCCAAGGACTTTACCCCACAAAGGGTCGTAGCCAAGGACTTTACCCCACAGAGGGTCGTAGCCAAGGACTTTACCCCACAAAGGGTCGTAGCCAAGGACTTTACCCCACAAAGGGTCGTAGCCAAGGACTTTACCCCACAGAGTGTCGTAGCCAAGGACTATACCCCACAGAGGGTCGTAGCCAAGGACTTTACCCCACAGAGTGTCGTAGCCAAGGACTTTACCCCACAGAGTGTCGTAGCCAAGAACTTTACCCCACAGAGTGTCGTAGCCAAGAACTTTACCCCACAGAGTGTAGTAGCCAAGGACTTTACCCCACAGAGTGTAGTAGCCAAGGACTTTACCCCACAGAGTGCAGTAGCCAAGGACTTTACCCCACAGATTGTCGTAGCCAAGGACTTTACCCCACAGAGGGTCGTAGCCAAGGACTTTACCCCACAGAGTGTAGTAGCCAAGGACTTTACCCTACAGAGTGTCGTAGCCAAGGACTTTACCCCACAGAGTGTAGTAGCCAAGGACTTTACCCCACAGAGGGTCGTAGCCAAGAACTTTACCCCACAGAGTGTAGTAGCCAAGGACTTTACTTTACCCCACAGAGTGTCGTAGCCAAGAACTTTACCCCACAGAGTGTAGTAGCCAAGGACTTTACCCCACAGAGTGTAGTAGCCAAGGACTTTACCCCACAAAGTGACGTAGCCAAGGACTTTACCCCACAGAGTGTAGTAGCCAAGGACTTTACCCCACAGAGTGTCGTAGCCAAGAACTTTACCCCACAGAGTGTAGTAGCCAAGGACTTTACCCCACAGAGTGTAGTAGCCAAGGACTTTACCCCACAGAGTGTAGTAGCCAAGGACTTTACCCCACAGAGGGTCGTAGCCAAGGACTTTACCCCACAGAGTGTAGTAGCCAAGGACTTTACCCTACAGAGTGTCGTAGCCAAGGACTTTACCCCACAAAGGGTCGTAGCCAAGGACTTTACCCCACAGAGTGTCGTAGCCAAGGACTATACCCCACAGCGGGTCGTAGCCAAGGACTTTACCCCACAGAGTGTCGTAGCCAAGGACTTTACCCCACAGAGTGTCGTAGCCAAGAACTTTACCCCACAGAGTGTAGTAGCCAAGGACTTTACCCCACAGAGTGCAGTAGCCAAGGACTTTACCCCACAGAGTGTCGTAGCCAAGGACTTTACCCCACAGAGGGTCGTAGCCAAGGACTTTACCCCACAGAGTGTAGTAGCCAAGGACTTTACCCTACAGAGTGTCGTAGCCAAGGACTTTACCCCACAGAGTGTAGTAGCCAAGGACTTTACCCCACAGAGGGTCGTAGCCAAGAACTTTACCCCACAGAGTGTAGTAGCCAAGGACTTTACTTTACCCCACAGAGTGTCGTAGCCAAGAACTTTACCCCACAGAGTGTAGTAGCCAAGGACTTTACCCCACAGAGTGTAGTAGCCAAGGACTTTACCCCACAAAGTGACGTAGCCAAGGACTTTACCCCACAGAGTGTAGTAGCCAAGGACTTTACCCCACAGAGTGTCGTAGCCAAGAACTTTACCCCACAGAGTGTAGTAGCCAAGGACTTTACCCCACAGAGTGTAGTAGCCAAGGACTTTACCCCACAGAGTGTAGTAGCCAAGGACTTTACCCCACAGAGGGTCGTAGCCAAGGACTTTACCCAACAGAGTGTAGTAGCCAAGGACTTTACCCCACAGAGTGTAGTAGCCAAGGACTTTACCCCACAGAGTGCAGTAGCCAAGGACTTTACCCCACAGAGTGTCGTAGCCAAGGACTTTACCCCACAGAGGGTCGTAGCCAAGGACTTTACCCCACAGAGTGTAGTAGCCAAGGACTTTACCCTACAGAGTGTCGTAGCCAAGGACTTTACCCCACAGAGTGTAGTAGCCAAGGACTTTACCCCACAGAGGGTCGTAGCCAAGAACTTTACCCCACAGAGTGTAGTAGCCAAGGACTTTACTTTACCCCACAGAGTGTCGTAGCCAAGAACTTTACCCCACAGAGTGTAGTAGCCAAGGACTTTACCCCACAGAGTGTAGTAGCCAAGGACTTTACCCCACAAAGTGACGTAGCCAAGGACTTTACCCCACAGAGTGTAGTAGCCAAGGACTTTACCCCACAGAGTGTCGTAGCCAAGAACTTTACAACACAGAGTGTAGTAGCCAAGGACTTTACCCCACAGAGTGTAGTAGCCAAGGACTTTACCCCACAGAGTGTAGTAGCCAAGGACTTTACCCCACAGAGGGTCGTAGCCAAGGACTTTACCCCACAGAGTGTAGTAGCCAAGGACTTTACCCTACAGAGTGTCGTAGCCAAGGACTTTACCCCACAGAGTGTAGTAGATAAGGACTTTACCCCACAGAGTGTCGTAGCCAAGGACTTTACCCCACAGAGTGTAGTAGCCAAGGACTTTACCCCACAGAGGGTCGTAGCCAAGGACTTTACCCCACAGAGTGTAGTAGCCAAGGACTTTACCCCACAGAGTGTCGTAGCCGAGGACTTTACCCCACAGAGGGTCGCATCCAAGGACTTTACCTTACAGAGGGTAGTAGCCGAGGACTTTACCCCACAGAGGGTCGTAGCCGAGGACTTTACCCCACAGAGGGTCGTAGCCGAGGACTTTACCCCACAGAGGGTCGCATCCAAGGACTTTACCTTACAGAGGGTAGTAGCCGAGGACTTTACCCCACAGAGGGTCGTAGCCGAGGACTTTACCCCACAGAGGGTCGTAGCCGAGGACTTTACCCCACAAAGGGTCGTAGCCGAGGACTTTACCCCACAGAGGGTCGTAGCCGAAGACTTTACCCTACAGAGTTTCGTAGAAGTGTCATAGCCGAGGACTTTACTCTACGGAGTGTCGTAACCGAGAACGTTACTCTACAGAGGGTCGTAGCCGAGAACTTTACTCAACAGAGGGTCGTAGCCGAGAACTTTACTCAACAGAGTGTAGTTGTAGAGGAGTTGACTCTACAGAGTGTCGTTGTGGAGGAGTTGACTTTACAGAGTGTCGTTGTGGAGGAGTTGACTCTACAGAGTGTCGTTGTAGAGGACTTAACTCTGCAGAGTGTCGTTGTAGAGGAGTCTCAGTGATTCATACGATGAAGGAACTATCGACATTCATTCAGCATTAACTAACGACTAACAGCATTGTTAGAAACTGGAAACTAACAATTATATTTACGTCTCTTGAGAAATATTTGTACACGAAGGCAAGAATTATTTCAAATTCCTATTATGTACCAACTCATGTTGTAGTCCTGTTACAATTTTAATGATGTGAATGGTATCTGTGGAATTATATTATGCCACATATATTAGAATTATTATTAGAATGGAATTATATTATACCTATTGAATAAGGTATCTGTATTATCCTCTTACAATGTGAAAAAAATTAAGTTATTTTATCCAGATAATCATATTTTTATCAAATATAATTAATATTTTAATTTTTATCAAATATAATTAATATTTTAATTTTTAACATATATAATTAATATTTTAATTTTTATCATATATAATTAATATTTTAATTTTTATCAAATATAATTAATATTTTAATTTTTATCAAATATAATTAATATTTTAATTTTTATTAAATATAATTAATATTTTAATTTTTATCAAATATAATTAACCTTTAATGAAATTTAATAAGAACATAAGAACAAAGGTAACTGCAGAAGGCCTATTGGCCCATAAGAGGCAGCTCCTATTCTATAACCACCCAATCCCACTCATATACTTGTCCAACCCGCGCTTGAAAGAATCGAGGGACACCACCTCCACCACGTTACGCGGCAATTGGTTCCTAAGTCTTTCCTAAATCTAAACTTATCCAATTTATACCCATTGTTTCGTGTTCTGTCTTGTGTTGATATTTTTAATACTTTATTAATATCCCCCCTGTTATGTCCATTCATCCACTTGTAAACCTCTATCATGTCACCCCTAACTCTTCGCCTTTCCAGTGAATGCAACTTAAGCTTTGTTAATCTTTCTTCATATGAAAGATTTCTAATTTGGGGAATTAACTTTTCAACGTCATCCAACGTCATCCTACGTTGGACACGTTCAAGTAAATTTATATCCATTCTATAATACGGCGACCAAAACTGAACTGCATAATCTAAATGGGGCCTAACCAGAGCAAGATATAGCTTAAGAACCACACCAGGTGTCTTGTTACTAACGCTTCGATTAATAAATCCCAGTGTCCTATTCGCCTTATTACGAACATTCATGCATTGATCCTTTTGTTTTAAATTCTTACTAATCATAACTCCCAGATCCCTTTCGCAATCCGACTTCGCAATCTCAACACCATCTAGCTCATATCTTGTAACTCTATCATCATTACCTAGCCTCAGAACTTTACATTTATCAGCATTAAACTGCATTTGCCAATCATTTGACCATTTCAAAACCCTATCTAGATCAACTTGAAGTGATAGTGAGTCCTCCTCCGAATTAATTTCCCTACCGACTTTCGTATCATCGGCAAATTTGCAAATGTTGCTACTCAAACCTGAATCTAAATCATTTACATATATTATAAACAACAGAGGTCCCAGGACAGAGCACTCCACTTACAACATTTTCCCACTCTGACTTGATTCCATTTATACTAACTCTCTGTTTCCTTTGGTATAGCCATGCCCTAATCCAGCTTAATATAGCACCCCCAATACCATGAGACTCTATCTTTTTAATCAGTCTTTCATGTGGCACTGTATCAAAAGCTTTGCTAAAGTTAAGGTACACAACATCACAATCCTTACCACTATCAACTGCCTCAACTATGCTAGAATAAAAAGATAAAGCCTGATCCGAGGTTGACAAAGCCTGATTTACATTCTCTAGAAAGACAAAGCATTAGGGATGACAAGATTGAGGTGTACAATTGAACGATTATATTTTTCTTTTGTCTTTTGTAGTTTCCTTAATTCTTATGTTACGCTCTAAATTGTAATAGGAACCGTTGTTAAACGGCGAACAGGGATGGAAGGCCATGTCAGGAGAGGTGTATATAACACTGATAAAACCGGCATGTGGATCGCTGGTGCTCAGTATTGAGAAGACAGTCGCAGTAACTAATCATACGAGATCTTGTCTGAAGCAAACATGGAAGTAAAGAGTGAAAATACAACTGCTGTGTCATCCTGGACGGAGGAGGAGTCGCATTGCCTTGTGAGGCAGGAAAGGCAGTTTCCTCGACCATTTTACCATCCCTATAGGAGACACCTCTCAAGTGGCCGCAAGGAAATCCCAGGCATAGCCACTGCTGATATCTCTAGAGTCGTAGCCGAGGATTTTACTCTACAGTATCGTACCCGAGGACTTTACTCTACAGAGTGTCGTAGCCAAGGACTTTACCCTATAGAGTGTCGTAGCCAAGTACTTTACTTTACAGAGTGTAGTAGCCAAGGACTTTACCCCACAGAGTGTCGTAGCCAAGAACTTTACCCCACAGAGTGTCGTAGCCAAGGACTTTACCCCACAGAGTGTCGTAGCCAAGGACTTTACCCCACAGAGTGTAGTAGCCAAGGACTTTACCCCACAGAGGGTCGTAGCCAAGGACTTTACCCCACAGAGTGTAGTAGCCAAGGACTTTACCCCGCAGAGTGTAGTAGCCAAGGACTTTACCCCACAGAGTGTCGTAGCCAAGGACTTTACCCCACAAAGGGTCGTAGCCAAAGACTTTACCCCACAGAGTGTCGTAGCCAAGGACTTTACCCCACAAAGGGTCGTAGCCAAGGACTTTACCCAACAGAGTGTCGTACCCGGGGACTTTACCCTTCAGAGTGTCGTAGCCAAGGACTTTACCCCACAGAGTGTCGTAGCCAAGGACTTTACCCCACAGAGTGTCGTAGCCAAGGACTTTACCCCACAAAGGGTCGTAGCCAAGGACTTTACCCCACAGAGGGTCGTAGCCAAGGACTTTACCCCACAAAGGGTCGTAGCCAAGGACTTTACCCCACAAAGGGTCGTAGCCAAGGACTTTACCCCACAGAGTGTCGTAGCCAAGGACTATACCCCACAGAGGGTCGTAGCCAAGGACTTTACCCCACAGAGTGTCGTAGCCAAGGACTTTACCCCACAGAGTGTCGTAGCCAAGAACTTTACCCACAGAGTGTCGTAGCCAAGAACTTTACCCCACAGAGTGTAGTAGCCAAGGACTTTACCCCACAGAGTGTAGTAGCCAAGGACTTTACCCCACAGAGTGCAGTAGCCAAGGACTTTACCCCACAGAGTGTCGTAGCCAAGGACTTTACCCCACAGAGGGTCGTAGCAAGGACTTTACCCCACAGAGTGTAGTAGCCAAGGACTTTACCCTACAGAGTGTCGTAGCCAAGGACTTTACCCCACAGAGTGTAGTAGCCAAGGACTTTACCCCACAGAGGGTCGTAGCCAAGAACTTTACCCCACAGAGTGTAGTAGCCAAGGACTTTACTTTACCCCACAGAGTGTCGTAGCCAAGAACTTTACCCCACAGAGTGTAGTAGCCAAGGACTTTACCCCACAGAGTGTAGTAGCCAAGGACTTTACCCCACAAAGTGACGTAGCCAAGGACTTTACCCCACAGAGTGTAGTAGCCAAGGACTTTACCCCACAGAGTGTCGTAGCCAAGAACTTTACCCCACAGAGTGTAGTAGCCAAGGACTTTACCCCACAGAGTGTAGTAGCCAAGGACTTTACCCCACAGAGTGTAGTAGCCAAGGACTTTACCCCACAGAGGGTCGTAGCCAAGGACTTTACCCCACAGAGTGTAGTAGCCAAGGACTTTACCCTACAGAGTGTCGTAGCCAAGGACTTTACCCCACAAAGGGTCGTAGCCAAGGACTTTACCCCACAGAGTGTCGTAGCCAAGGACTATACCCCACAGAGGGTCGTAGCCAAGGACTTTACCCCACAGAGTGTCGTAGCCAAGGACTTTACCCCACAGAGTGTCGTAGCCAAGAACTTTACCCCACAGGGTGTCGTAGCCAAGAACTTTACCCCACAGAGTGTAGTAGCCAAGGACTTTACCCACAGAGTGTAGTAGCCAAGGACTTTACCCCACAGAGTGCAGTAGCCAAGGACTTTACCCCACAGAGTGTCGTAGCCAAGGACATTACCCCACAGAGGGTCGTAGCCAAGGACTTTACCCCACAGAGTGTAGTAGCCAAGGACTTTACCCTACAGAGTGTCGTAGCCAAGGACTTTACCCCACAGAGTGTAGTAGCCAAGGACTTTACCCCACAGAGGGTCGTAGCCAAGAACTTTACCCCACAGAGTGTAGTAGCCAAGGACTTTACTTTACCCCACAGAGTGTCGTAGCCAAGAACTTTACCCCACAGAGTGTAGTAGCCAAGGACTTTACCCCGCAGAGTGTAGTAGCCAAGGACTTTACCCCACAAAGTGACGTAGCCAAGGACTTTACCCCACAGAGTGTAGTAGCCAAGGACTTTACCCCACAGAGTGTCGTAGCCAAGAACTTTACCCCACAGAGTGTAGTAGCCAAGGACTTTACCCCACAGAGTGTAGTAGCCAAGGACTTTACCCCACAGAGTGTAGTAGCCAAGGACTTTACCCCACAGAGGGTCGTAGCCAAGGACTTTACCCCACAGAGTGTAGTAGCCAAGGACTTTACCCCACAGAGTGTAGTAGCCAAGGACTTTACCCCACAGAGTGCAGTAGCCAAGGACTTTACCCCACAGAGTGTCGTAGCCAAGGACTTTACCCCACAGAGGGTCGTAGCCAAGGACTTTACCCCACAGAGTGTAGTAGCCAAGGACTTTACCCTACAGAGTGTCGTAGCCAAGGACTTTACCCCACAGAGTGTAGTAGCCAAGGACTTTACCCCACAGAGGGTCGTAGCCAAGAACTTTACCCCACAGAGTGTAGTAGCCAAGGACTTTACTTTACCCCACAGAGTGTCGTAGCCAAGAACTTTACCCCACAGAGTGTAGTAGCCAAGGACTTTACCCCACAGAGTGTAGTAGCCAAGGACTTTACCCCACAAAGTGACGTAGCCAAGGACTTTACCCCACAGAGTGTAGTAGCCAAGGACTTTACCCCACAGAGTGTCGTAGCCAAGAACTTTACCCCACAGAGTGTAGTAGCCAAGGACTTTACCCCACAGAGTGTAGTAGCCAAGGACTTTACCCCACAGAGTGTAGTAGCCAAGGACTTTACCCCACAGAGGGTCGTAGCCAAGGACTTTACCCCACAGAGTGTAGTAGCCAAGGACTTTACCCTACAGAGTGTCGTAGCCAAGGACTTTACCCCACAGAGTGTAGTAGATAAGGACTTTACCCCACAGAGTGTCGTAGCCAAGGACTTTACCCCACAGAGTGTAGTAGCCAAGGACTTTACCCTACAGAGTGTCGTAGCCAAGGACTTTACCCCACAGAGTGTAGTAGCCAAGGACTTTACCCCACAGAGTGTCGTAGCCAAGGACTTTACCCCACAGAGTGTAGTAGCCAAGGACTTTACCCCACAGAGGGTCGTAGCCAAGGACTTTACCCCACAGAGTGTAGTAGCCAAGGACTTTACCCCACAGAGTGTCGTAGCCAAGAACTTTACCCCACAGAGTGTCGTAGCCGAGGACTTTACCCCACAGAGGGTCGCATCCAAGGACTTTACCCCACAGAGGGTCGTAGCCGAGGACTTTACCCCACAGTGTGTCGTAGCCAAGGACTTTACCCCGCAGAGTGTAGTAGCCAAGGACTTTACCCCACAGAGTGTCGTAGCCAAGGACTTTACCCCACAAAGGGTCGTAGCCAAAGACTTTACCCCACAGAGTGTCGTAGCCAAGGACTTTACCCCACAAAGGGTCGTAGCCAAGGACTTTACCCAACAGAGTGTCGTACCCGGGGACTTTACCCTTCAGAGTGTCGTAGCCAAGGACTTTACCCCACAGAGTGTCGTAGCCAAGGACTTTACCCCACAGAGTGTCGTAGCCAAGGACTTTACCCCACAAAGGGTCGTAGCCAAGGACTTTACCCCACAGAGGGTCGTAGCCAAGGACTTTACCCCACAAAGGGTCGTAGCCAAGGACTTTACCCCACAAAGGGTCGTAGCCAAGGACTTTACCCCACAGAGTGTCGTAGCCAAGGACTATACCCCACAGAGGGTCGTAGCCAAGGACTTTACCCCACAGAGTGTCGTAGCCAAGGACTTTACCCCACAGAGTGTCGTAGCCAAGAACTTTACCCCACAGAGTGTCGTAGCCAAGAACTTTACCCCACAGAGTGTAGTAGCCAAGGACTTTACCCCACAGAGTGTAGTAGCCAAGGACTTTACCCCACAGAGTGCAGTAGCCAAGGACTTTACCCCACAGAGTGTCGTAGCCAAGAACTTTACCCCACAGAGTGTAGTAGCCAAGGACTTTACCCCACAGAGTGTAGTAGCCAAGGACTTTACCCCACAAAGTGTCGTAGCCAAGGACTTTACCCCACAGAGTGTCGTAGCCAAGAACTTTACCCCACAGAGTGTAGTAGCCAAGGACTTTACCCCACAGAGTGTAGTAGCCAAGGACTTTACCCCACAGAGTGTAGTAGCCAAGGACTTTACCCCACAGAGGGTCGTAGCCAAGGACTTTACCCCACAGAGTGTAGTAGCCAAGGACTTTACCCTACAGAGTGTCGTAGCCAAGGACTTTACCCCACAGAGTGTAGTAGCCAAGGACTTTACCCCACAGAGTGTCGTAGCCAAGGACTTTACCCCACAGAGTGTCGTAGCCAAGAACTTTACCCCACAGAGTGTCGTAGCCGAGGACTTTACCCCACAGAGGGTCGCATCCAAGGACTTTACCCCACAGAGGGTCGTAGCCGAGGACTTTACCCCACAGAGGGTCGTAGCCGAGGACTTTACCCCACAGAGGGTCGCATCCAAGGACTTTACCTTACAGAGGGTAGTAGCCGAGGACTTTACCCCACAGAGGGTCGTAGCCGAGGACTTTACCCCACAGAGGGTCGTAGCCGAGGACTTTACCCCACAAAGGGTCGTAGCCGAGGACTTTACCCCACAGAGGGTCGTAGCCGAAGACTTTACCCTACAGAGTTTCGTAGAAGTGTCATAGCCGAGGACTTTACTCTACGGAGTGTCGTAACCGAGAACGTTACTCTACAGAGGGTCGTAGCCGAGAACTTTACTCAACAGAGGGTCGTAGCCGAGAACTTTACTCAACAGAGTGTAGTTGTAGAGGAGTTGACTCTACAGAGTGTCGTTGTGGAGGAGTTGACTTTACAGAGTGTCGTTGTGGAGGAGTTGACTCTACAGAGTGTCGTTGTAGAGGACTTAACTCTGCAGAGTGTCGTTGTAGAGGAGTCTCAGTGATTCATACGATGGAGGAACTATCGACATTCATTCAGCATTAACTAACGACTAACAGCATTGTTAAAAACTGGAAACTAACAATTATATTTACGTCTCTTGAGAAATATTTGTACACGAAGGCAAGAATTATTTCAAATTCCTATTATGTACCAACTCATGTTGTAGTCCTGTTACAATTTTAATGATGTGAATGGTATCTGTGGAATTATATTATGCCACATATATTAGAATTATTATTAGAATGGAATTATATTATACCTATTGAATAAGGTATCTGTATTATCCTCTTACAATGTGAAAAAAAATTGTTATTTTATCCAGATAATCATATTTTTATCAAATATAATTAATATTTTAATTTTTATCAAATATAATTAATATTTTAATTTTTATCAAATATAATTAATATTTTAGTTTTTATTAAATATAATTAATATTTTAATTTTTATCAAATATAATTAACCTTTAATGAAATTTAATAAGAACATAAGAATAAAGGTAACTGCAGAAGGCCTATTGGCCCATAAGAGGCAGCTCCTATTCTATAACCACCCAATCCCTTCTTCTTCTTGAGAATAGGCGCAGTTTGCATGAAGGGGTAACCCTCCCGATGACTGCACCAGGACAGATGTAAGGAGACGCGTTGACGGTCAGGAGGAGAAGAAAGTCAAAAGCGGTAGATGTGATGGGCCGTAGAGAGAGGAGTGGCGACGAAAACAGAGGCGAACGTTAGAGGGAGACTCCCTGCACCGGGGGGCGGGGCGTCGTGATCACGGTGGCAGCTGATCCATGCACGGCTTAGCAGCGTGCGCAAGACGGGAACTAATACTTCTCCGGAAACTTGTGTATCGGAAAGCGCAAGCAGTACGCTTCCCATATCACCCGCAGGTCAGCGGGCAGCCGGCCACCTGGCGGCGCCCTCGGCTGAGACATCCTATCCGGCACCCTATACACAAACTCCTTCACCCGCGACACCCAGACAGTGGACGAGCACCACGGGATCGGAAGCACCCGGGCATCCCGATAAGGGCCCAACTCCGGACCCTCACAGGGCACGACCCCAGCAGACGGGACTAGGCAATCCCCAGACTGGAGCAAGGAAGGAGGGGATACAGCAGGGGACGCAGGCGCGGCACCGACCCCACCACCGGGCACAGGAGCCGAGGCCCTCTGGCGCACATCTTTCCGCAACATCACGACGAGGTCCCGATCAGCAGGGACAACCCCCCACTGCGGAGATCCAACAGCAGGAGACGCAGGAGGAGAGGCACAGGTAGCAACGTCGGAGCCCCTCACAGCACCACCATTCTCGGCGGGGGGCGCCAGATTACCATACTCCCCCACCTCCTCCCAAGGCACACCACGAAGGGGAGACACACTCCGAGCCCGCCGTGAACGCTTCGAGACAGGCCTCACCACACCACGCCCAGCAGGCCCCGCCGCAGGCACGGCCACCATCTTTACATCCACACAGGCCACACCCGCACCGTCCGAAGAGTCCACAGAGGCCACATCACCCACACTGTCCACATCATCCAGGGAAACAGCCTCAGAACACCGACGCGCACGCTTCTGCAAAGGGACGGAAAGAGCAGAACTACACTCACCAACACACACAGACACGGCAGGCACCTCCCCCTGCCGAAGCACCCCCTCTAAAACAGCAGAACCCGCGTCCCCGGGAGCCGGTATCACATCCACAGGCGGGGGCGGGACATGGACCTCCACCGAGACATCCTTCACTACACGCAGCTCAGGCGACGGCCCGACACCCACACACACCGGCTCAACAACCCCAGGGGCCATAGCAGTCACCTGACGTGTCGCCGTAGAACTCGCCCCAACAGGCGGAGCAGCAGACAGGCAATCAGGCGCCTCAGGCACAGCACCTACTCCATCCTCAGAACCGTCCGAACGTAACAAGGGCGGGAAATCCTCTGCACGAAAAACATGCACCCTACCAGTTGCACCCACGTCGCACGCCGCAGCCAGGTGACCCTCGTGACCACACCGATAACAGGTGCGCGGTTGACCCCGGTACAAGCAGCGGAGCGTGTAACCCAACACGGACATCGACGACGGTACACTACACTTCAGCGACATCGTCAGGGTGCGGGAGCCGTCAAGCATACCAACACAGTGCCCGGCAACGACCTTGTTATAACGAACACTTAACACGGTCCCAAATCGCTCAAAACAGGAGGTTAAAAAGTCGTCCTGAAATTCGAAGGGGGCACCATGCACCGCCACAGACGTCAAGGTGACACTAAGATTCACCACCTTAACTGAGCCAGCTGAATCAGGGAGTGGGTAAACACGCCCCTCACAACGCTCGAGAAACACCTGAAAGGCAGCCTGGAGGCGGAACTTTACCACAGCACGGTTGCCCTGAAGCAGCTGGACGCCCACCAGGTCCGACAGCTGCACATGAAGCACGTCCACCAGGGCGACACCAACCAATGGATGGTCCACCGGCACCGTAAACGCTAGACCAGCCGACAATGTCCTCTGCACTGGAGGGCGAGATGACCCCATGGCGAAGGCAAACGTCACCCTGTCAGTGGCAAACCACCACCAGCAGGGCAAACAAGCAATCACCCAACGTAAACACTAGCCAGTGCGGAGAGACCTCAGGAGCGTCCGACCTGGCCGGTGGTCACCACGCAACTCCACCCAATCCCACTCATATACTTGTCCAACCCGCGCTTGAAAGAATCAAGGGACACCACCTCCACCACGTTACGCGGCAATTGGTTCCACAAATCAACAACCCTGTTACTGAACCAGTATTTACCCAAGTCTTTCCTAAATCTAAACTTATCCAATTTATACCCATTGTTTCGTGTTCTGTCTTGTGTTGATATTTTTAATACTTTATTAATATCCCCCCTGTTATGTCCATTCATCCACTTGTAAACCTCTATCATGTCACCCCTAACTCTTCGCCTTTCCAGTGAATGCAACTTAAGCTTTGTTAATCTTTCTTCATATGAAAGATTTCTAATTTGGGGAATTAACTTTTCAACGTCATCCAACGTCATCCTACGTTGGACACATTCAAGTAAATTTATATCCATTCTATAATACGGCGACCAAAACTGAACTGCATAATCTAAATGGGGCCTAACCAGAGCAAGATATAGCTTAAGAACCACACCAGGTGTCTTGTTACTAACGCTTCGATTAATAAATCCCAGTGTCCTATTCGCCTTATTACGAACATTCATGCATTGATCCTTTTGTTTTAAATTCTTACTAATCATAACTCCCAGATCCCTTTCGCAATCCGACTTCGCAATCTCAACACCATCTAGCTCATATCTTGTAACTCTATCATCATTACCTAGCCTCAGAACTTTACATTTATCAGCATTAAACTGCATTTGCCAATCATTTGACCATTTCAAAACCCTATCTAGATCAACTTGAAGTGATAGTGAGTCCTCCTCCGAATTAATTTCCCTACCGACTTTCGTATCATCGGCAAATTTGCAAATGTTGCTACTCAAACCTGAATCTAAATCATTTACATATATTATAAACAACAGAGGTCCCAGGACAGAGCACTCCACTTACAACATTTTCCCACTTTGACTTGATTCCATTTATACTAACTCTCTGTTTCCTTTGGTATAGTCATGCCCTAATCCAGCTTAATATAGCACCCCAAATACCATGAGACTCTATCTTTTTAATCAGTCTTTCATGTGGCACTGTATCAAAAGCTTTGCTAAAGTTAAGGTACACAACATCACAATCCTTACCACTATCAACTGCCTCAACTATGCTAGAATGAAAAGATAAAGCCTGATCCGAGGTTGACAAAGCCTGATTTACATTCTCTAGAAAGACAAAGCATTAGGGATGACAAGATTGAGGTGTACGTTTGAACGATTATATTTTTCTTTTGTCTTTTGTAGTTTCCTTAATTCTTATGTTACGCTCTAAATTGTAATAGGAACCGTTGTTAAACGGCGAACAGGGATGGAAGGCCATGTCAGGAGAGGTGTATATAACACTGATAAAACCGGCATGTGGATCGCTGGTGCTCAGTATTGAGAAGACAGTCGCAGTAACTAATCATACGAGATCTTGTCTGAAGCAAACATGGAAGTAAAGAGTGAAAATACAACTGCTGTGTCATCCTGGACGGAGGAGGAGTCGCATTGCCTTGTGAGGCAGGAAAGGCAGTTTCCTCGACCATTTTACCATCCCTATAGGAGACACCTCTCAAGTGGCCGCAAGGAAATCCCAGGCATAGCCACTGCTGATATCTCTAGAGTCGTAGCCGAGGACTTTACTCTACAGTATCGTACCCGAGGACTTTACTCTACAGTATCGTACCCGAGGACTTTACTCTACAGTATCGTACCCGAGGACTTTACCCTTCAGAGTGTCGTAGCCAAGGACTTTACCCTACAGAGTGTCGTAGCCAAGGACTTTACCCCACAGAGGGTCGTAGCCGAGGACTTTACCCCACAGTGTGTCGTAGCCAAGGACTTTACCCCGCAGAGTGTAGTAGCCAAGGAGTTTACCCCACAGAGTGTCGTAGCCAAGGACTTTACCCCACAAAGGGGCATAGCCAAAGACTTTACCCCACAGAGTGTCGTAGCCAAGGACTTTACCCCACAAAGGGTCGTAGCCAAGGACTTAACCCCACAGAGTGTCGTACCCGGGGACTTTACCCTTCAGAGTGTCGTAGCCAAGGACTTTACCCCACAGAGTGTCGTAGCCAAGGACTTTACCCCACAAAGTGTCGTAGCCAAGGACTTTACCCCACAAAGGGTCGTAGCCAAGGACTTTACCCCACAAAGGGTCGTAGCCAAGGACTTTACCCCACAGAGTGTCGTAGCCAAGGACTTTACCCCACAGAGGGTCGTAGCCAAGGACTTTACCCCACAGAGTGTCGTAGCCAAGGACTTTACCCCACAGAGTGTCGTAGCCAAGAACTTTACCCCACAGAGTGTCGTAGCCAAGAACTTTACCCCACAGAGTGTAGTAGCCAAGGACTTTACCCCACAGAGTGTAGTAGCCAAGGACTTTACCCCACAGAGTGCAGTAGCCAAGGACTTTACCCTACAGAGTGTCGTAGCCAAGGACTTTACCCCACAGAGGGTCGTAGCCAAGGACTTTACCCCACAGAGTGTAGTAGCCAAGGACTTTACCCTACAGAGTGTCGTAGCCAAGGACTTTACCCCACAGAGTGTAGTAGCCAAGGACTTTACCCCACAGAGGGTCGTAGCCAAGAACTTTACCCCACAGAGTGTAGTAGCCAAGGACTTTACCCTACAGAGTGTCGTAGCCAAGGACTTTACCCCACAGAGTGTAGTAGCCAAGTACTTTACCCCACAGAGTGTCGTAGCCAAGAACTTTACCCCACAGAGTGTAGTAGCCAAGGACTTTACCCCACAGAGTGTAGTAGCCAAGGACTTTACCCCACAAAGTGTCGTAGCCAAGGACTTTACCCCACAGAGTGTAGTAGCCAAGGACTTTACCCCACAGAGTGTCGTAGCCAAGAACTTTACCCCACAGAGTGTAGTAGCCAAGGACTTTACCCCACAGAGTGTAGTAGCCAAGGACTTTACCCCACAGAGTGTAGTAGCCAAGGACTTTACCCCACAGAGGGTCGTAGCCAAGGACTTTACCCCACAGAGTGTAGTAGCCAAGGACTTTACCCTACAGAGTGTCGTAGCCAAGGACTTTACCCCACAGAGTGTAGTAGCCAAGGACTTTACCACACAGAGGGTCGTAGGCAAGTACTTTACCCCACAGAGTGTAGTAGCCAAGGACTTTACCACACAGAGGGTCGTAGCCAAGGACTTTACCCCACAGAGTGTCGTAGCCAAGGACTTTACCCCACAGAGGGTCGTAGCCAAGAACTTTACCCCACAGAGTGTCGTAGCCAAGAACCTTACCCCACAGAGTGTCGTAGCCGAGGACTTTACCCCACAGAGGGTCGCATCCAAGGACTTTACCTTACAGAGGGTCGTAGCCGAGGACTTTACCCCACAAAGGGTCGTAGCCGAGGACTTTATCCTACAGAGGGTCGTAGCCGAAGACTTTACCCAACAGAGTTTCGTAGAAGTGTCATAGCCGAGGATTTTACTCTACGGAGTGTCGTAACCGAGAACGTTACTCTACAGAGGGTCGTAGCCGAGAACTTTACTCAACAGAGGGTCGTAGCCGAGAACTTTACTCAACAGAGTGTAGTTGTGGAGGAGTTGACTCTACAGAGTGTCGTTGTGGAGGAGTTGACTTTACAGAGTGTCGTTGTGGAGGAGTTGACTCTACAGAGTGTCGTTGTAGAGGACTTAACTCTGCAGAGTGTCGTTGTAGAGGAGTCTCAGTGATTCATACGATGAAGGAACTATCGACATTCATTCAGCATTAACTAACGACTAACAGCATTGTTAGAAACTGGAAACTAACAATTATATTTACGTCTCTTGAGAAATATTTGTACACGAAGGCAAGAATTATTTCAAATTCCTATTATGTACCAACTCATGTTGTAGTCCTGTTACAATTTTAATGATGTGAATGGTATCTGTGGAATTATATTATGCCACATATATTAGAATTATTATTAGAATGGAATTATATTATACCTATTTAATAAGGTATCTGTATTATCCTCTTACAATGTGAAAAAACATTAAGTAATTTTATCCAGATAATCATATTTTTATCAAATATAATTAATATTTTAATTTTTATCAAATATAATTAATATTTTAATTTTTATCAAATATAATTAATATTTTAATTTTTATCAAATATAATTAATATTTTAATTTTTATCAAATATAATTAATATTTTAATTTTTATCAAATATAATTAATATTTAAATTTTTATCAAATATAATTAATATTTTATTTTTTATCAAATATAATTAACCTTTAATGAAATTTAATAAGAACATAAGAACAAAGGTAACTGCAGAAGGCCTATTGGCCCATACGAGGCAGCTCCTATTCTATAACCACCCAATCCCACTCATATACTTGTCCAACCCGCGCTTGAAACAATCGAGGGACACCACCTCCACCACGTTACGCGGCAATTGGTTCCACAAATCAACAACCCTGTTACTGAACCAGTATTTACCCAAGTCTTTCCTAAATCTAAACTTATCCAATTTATACCCATTGTTTCTTGTTCTGTCTTGTGTTGATATTTTTAATACTTTATTAATATCCCCCCTGTTATGTCCATTCATCCACTTGTAAACCTCTATCATGTCACCCCTAACTCTTCGCCTTTCCAGTGAATGCAACTTAAGCTTTGTTAATCTTTCTTCATATGAAAGATTTCTAATTTGGGGAATTAACTTGGACATCATCCTACGTTGGACACGTTCAAGTGAATTTATATCCATTCTATAATACGGCGACCAAAACTGAACTGCATAATCTAAATGGGGCCTAACCAGAGCAAGATATAGCTTAAGAACCACACCAGGTG
The DNA here is from genome assembly GCF_040958095.1 of Procambarus clarkii. NCBI lineage: Eukaryota > Metazoa > Arthropoda > Malacostraca > Decapoda > Cambaridae > Procambarus > Procambarus clarkii. Next base: position 3,570,012 of record NW_027189142.1, read on the forward strand.
TCTTGTTACTAACGCTTCGATTAATAAATCCCAGTGTCCTATTCGCCTTATTACGAACATTCATGCATTGATCCTTTTGTTTTAAATTCTTACTAATCATAACTCCCAGATCCCTTCGCAATCCGACTTCGCAATCTCAACACCATCTAGCTCATATCTTGTAACTCTATCATCATTACCTAGCCTCAGAACTTTACATTTATCAGCATTAAACTGCATTTGCCAATCATTTGACCATTTCAAAACCCTATCTAGATCAACTTGAAGTGATAGTGAGTCCTCCTCCGAATTAATTTCCCTACCGACTTTCGTATCATCAGCAAATTTGCAAATGTTGCTACTCAAACCTGAATCTTAATCATTTACATATATTATAAACAACAGAGGTCCCAGGACAGAGCCTTGAGGCACTCCACTTACAACATTTTCCCACTCTGACTTGATTCCATTTACACTAACTCTCTGTTTCCTTTGGTATAGCCATGCCCTAATCCAGCTTAATATAGCACCCCCAGTACCATGAGACTCTATCTTTTTAATCAGTCTTTAATGTGGCACTGTATCAAAAGCTTTGCTAAAGTTAAGGTACACAACATCACAATCCTTACCACTATCAACTGCCTCAACTATGCTAGAATGAAAAGATAAAGCCTGATCCGAGGTTGACAAAGCCTGATTTACATTCTCTAGAAAGACAAAGCATTAGCGATGACAAGATTGAGGTGTACAATTGAACGATTATATTTTTCTTTTGTCTTTTGTAGTTTCCTTAATTCTTATGTTACGCTCTAAATTGTAATAGGAACCGTTGTTAAACGGCGAACAGGGATGGAAGGCCATGTCAGGAGAGGTGTATATAACACTGATAAAACCGGCATGTGGATCGCTGGTGCTCAGTATTGAGAAGACAGTCGCAGTAACTAATCATACGAGATCTTGTCTGAAGCAAACATGGAAGTAAAGAGTGAAAATACAACTGCTGTGTCATACTGGACGGAGGAGGAGTCGCATTGCCTTGTGAGGCAGGAAAGGCAGTTTCCTCGACCATTTTACCATCCTTATAGGAGACACCTCTCAAGTGGCCGCAAGGAAATCCCAGGCATAGCCACTGCTGATATCTCTAGAGTCGTAGCCGAGGACTTTACTCTACAGTATCGTACCCGAGGACTTTACTCTACAGTATCGTACCGGAGGACTTTACCCTTCAGAGTGTCGTAGCCAAGGACTTTACCCTACAGAGTGTCGTAGCCAAGGACTTTACCCCACAGAGGGTCGTAGCCGAGGACTTTACCCCACAGTGTGTCGTAGCCAAGGACTTTACCCCAGAGTGTAGTAGCCAAGGACTTTACCCCACAAAGGGTCGTAGCCAAGGACTTTACCCCACAAAGGGTCGTAGCCAAGGACTTTACCCCACAAAGGGTCGTAGCCAAGGACTTTACCCCACAGAGTGTCGTACCCGAGGACTTTACCCTTCAGAGTGTCGTAGCCAAGGACGTTACCCCACAGAGTGTCGTAGCCAAGGACTTTACCCCACAGAGTGTCGTAGCCAAGGACTTTACCCCATAAAGGGTCGTAGCCAAGGACTTTACCCCACAGAGGGTCGTAGCCAAGGACTTTACCCCACAAAGGGTCGTAGCCAAGGACTTTATCCCACAAAGGGTCGTAGCCAAGGACTATACCCCACAGAGTGTCGTAGCCAAGGACTTTACCCCACAGAGTGTCGTAGCCAAGAACTTTACCCCACAGAGTGTCGTAGCCAAGAACTTTACCCCACAGAGTGTAGTAGCCAAGGACTTTACCCCACAGAGTGTAGTAGCCAAGGACTTTACCCCACAGAGTGTAGTAGCCAAGGACTTTATCCCACAGAGTGTCGTAGCCAAGGACTTTACCCCACAGAGGGTCGTAGCCAAGGACTTTACCCCACAGAGTGTAGTAGCCAAGGACTTTACCCTACAGAGTGTCGTAGCCAAGGACTTTACCCCACAGAGTGTAGTAGCCAAGGACTTTACCCCACAGAGGGTCGTAGCCAAGAACTTTACCCCACAGAGTGTAGTAGCCAAGGACTTTACCCTACAGAGTGTCGTAGCCAAGGACTTTACCCCACAGAGTGTAGTAGCCAAGTACTTTACCCCACAGAGTGTCGTAGCCAAGAACTTTACCCCACAGAGTGTCGTAGCCAAGGACTTTACCCCACAGAGTGTAGTAGCCAAGTACTTTACCCCACAGAGTGTCGTAGCCAAGAACTTTACCCCACAGAGTGTAGTAGCAAAGGACTTTACCCCACAGAGTGTAGTAGCCAAGTACTTTACCCCACAGAGTGTCGTAGCCAAGAACTTTACCCCACAGAGTGTAGTAGCCAAGGACTTTACCCCACAGAGTGTAGTAGCCAAGGACTTTACCCCACAAAGTGTCGTAGTAAAGGACTTTACCCCACAGAGTGTAGTAGCCAAGTACTTTACCCCACAGAGTGTCGTAGCCAAGAACTTTACCCCACAGAGTGTAGTAGCCAAGGACTTTACCCCACAGAGTGTAGTAGCCAAGGACTTTACCCCACAGAGTGTAGTAGCCAAGGACTTTACCCCACAGAGGGTCGTAGCCAAGGACTTTACCCCACAGAGTGTAGTAGCCAAGGACTTTACCCTACAGAGTGTCGTAGCCAAGGACTTTACCCCACAGAGTGTAGTAGCCAAGGACATTACACCACAGAGGGTCGTAGCCAAGGACTTTACCCCACAGAGGGTCGTAGCCAAGGACTTTACCCCACAGAGGGTCGTAGCCAAGGACTTTACCCCACAGAGTGTAGTAGCCAAGGACTTTACCCTACAGAGTGTCGTAGCCAAGGACTTTACCCCACAGAGTGTAGTAGCCAAGGACTTTACCCCACAGAGGGTCGTAGCCAAGGACTTTACCCCACAAAGGGTCGTAGCCAAGGACTTTACCCCACAAAGGGTCGTAGCCAAGGACTTTACCCCACAAAGGGTCGTAGCCAAGGACTTTACCCCACAGAGTGTCGTATCCAAGGACTTTACCCCACAGAGGGTCGTAGCCAAGAACTTTACCCCACAGAGTGTCGTAGCCATGAACTTTACCCCACAGAGTGTCGTAGCCGAGGACTTTACCCCACAGAGGGTCGAATCCAAGGACTTTACCTTACAGAGGGTCGTTGCCGAGGACTTTACCCCACAAAGGGTCGTAGCCGAGGACTTTATCCTACAGAGGGTCGTAGCCGAAGACTTTACCCAACAGAGTTTCGTAGAAGTGTCATAGCCGAGGACTTTACTCTACGGAGTGTCGTAACCGAGAACGTTACTCTACAGAGGGTCGTAGCCGAGAACTTTACTCAACAGAGTGTAGTTGTGGAGGAGTTGACTCTACAGAGTGTCGTTGTGGAGGAGTTGACTTTACAGAGTGTCGTTGTGGAGGAGTTGACTCTACAAAGTGTCGTTGTAGAGGACTTAACTCTGCAGAGTGTCGTTGTAGAGGAGTCTCAGTGATTCATACGATGAAGGAACTATCGACATTCATTCAGCATTAACTAACGACTAACAGCATTGTTAGAAACTGGAAACTAACAATTATATTTACGTCTCTTGAGAAATATTTGTACACGAAGGCAAGAATTATTTCAAATTCCTATTATGTACCAACTCATGTTGTAGTCCTGTTACAATTTTAATGATGTGAATGGTATCTGTGGAATTATATTATGCCACATATATTAGAATTATTATTAGAATGGAATTATATTATACCTATTTAATAAGGTATCTGTATTATCCTCTTACAATGTTAAAAAACATTAAGTTATTTTATCCAGATAATCATATTTTTATCAAATATAATTAATATTTTAATTTTTATCAAATATAATTAATATTTTAATTTTTATCAAATATAATTAATATTTTAATTTTTATCAAATATAATTAATATTTTAATTTTTATCAAATATAATTAATATTTTAATTTTTATCAAATATAATTAATATTTTAATTTTTATCAAATATAATTAATATTTAAATTTTTATCAAATATAATTAATATTTTAATTTTTATCAAATATAATTAACCTTTAATGAAATTTAATAAGAACATAAGAACAAAGGTAACTGCAGAAGGCCTATTGGCCCATACGAGGCAGCTCCTATTCTATAACCACCCAATCCCACTCATATATTTGTCCAACCCGCGCTTGAAACAATCGAGGGACACCACCTCCACCACGTTACGCGGCAATTGGTTCCACAAATCAACAACCCTGTTACTGAACCAGTATTTACCCAAGTCTTTCCTAAATCTAAACTTATCCAATTTATACCCATTGTTTCTTGTTCTGTCTTGTGTTGATATTTTTAATACTTTATTAATATCCCCCCTGTTATGTCCATTCATCCACTTGTAAACCTCTATCATGTCACCCCTAACTCTTCGCCTTTCCAGTGAATGCAACTTAAGCTTTGTTAATCTTTCTTCATATGAAAGATTTCTAATTTGGGGAATTAACTTAGTCATCCTACGTTGGACACGTTCAAGTGAATTTATATCCATTCTATAATACGGCGACCAAAACTGAACTGCATAATCTAAATGGGGCCTAACCAGAGCAAGATATAGCTTAAGAACCACACCAGGTGTCTTGTTACTAACGCTTCGATTAATAAATCCCAGTGTCCTATTCGCCTTGTTACGAACATTCATGCATTGATCCTTTTGTTTTAAATTCTTACTAATCATAACTCCCAGATCCCTTTCGCAATCCGACTTCACAATCTCAACACCATCTAGCTCATATCTTGTAACTCTATCATCATTACCTAGCCTCAGAACTTTACATTTATGAGCATTAAACTGCATTTGCCAATCATTTGACCATTTCAAAACCCTATCTAGATCAACTTGAAGTGATAGTGAGTCCTCCTCCGAATTAATTTCCCTACCGACTTTTGTATCATCGGCAAATTTGCAAATGTTGCTACTCAAACCTGAATCTTAATCATTTACATATATTATAAACAACAGAGGTCCCAGGACAGAGCCTTGAGGCACTCCACTTACAACATTTTCCCACTCTGACTTGATTCCATTTACACTAACTCTCTGTTTCCTTTGGTATAGCCATGCCCTAATCCAGCTTAATATAGCACCCCCAATACCATGAGACTCTATCTTTTTAATCAGTCTTTCATGTGGCACTGTATCAAAAGCTTTGCTAAAGTTAAGGTACACAACATCACAATCCTTACCACTATCAACTGCCTCAACTATGCTAGAATGAAAAGATAAAGCCTGATCCGAGGTTGACAAAGCCTAATTTACATTCTCTAGAAAGACAAAGCATTAGGGATGACAAGATTGAGGTGTACAATTGAACGATTATATTTTTCTTTTGTCTTTTGTAGTTTCCTTAATTCTTATGTTACGCTCTAAATTGTAATAGGAACCGTTGTTAAACGGCGAACAGGGATGGAAGGCCATGTCAGGAGAGGTGTATATAACACTGATAAAACCGGCATGTGGATCGCTGGTGCTCAGTATTGAGAAGACAGTCGCAGTAACTAATCATACGAGATCTTGTCTGAAGCAAACATGGAAGTAAAGAGTGAAAATACAACTGCTGTGTCATCCTGGACGGAGGAGGAGTCGCATTGCCTTGTGAGGCAGGAAAGGCAGTTTCCTCGACCATTTTACCATCCCTATAGGAGACACCTCTCAAGTGGCCGCAAGGAAATCCCAGGCATAGCCACTGCTGATATCTCTAGAGTCGTAGCCGAGGACTTTACTCTACAGTATCGTACCCGAGGACTTTACTCTACAGTATCGTACCCGAGGACTTTACCCTTCAGAGTGTCGTAGCCAAGGACTTTACCCTACAGAGTGTCGTAGCCAAGGACTTTACCCCACAGAGGGTCGTAGCCGAGAACTTTACCCCACAGTGTGTCGTAGCCAAGGACTTTACCCCACAGAGTGTAGTAGCCAAGGACTTTACCCCACAGAGTGTCGTAGCCAAGGACTTTACCCCACAAAGGGTCGTAGCCAAGGACTTTACCCCACAGAGTGTCGTAGCCAAGGACTTTACCCCACAAAGGGTCGTAGCCAAGGACTTGACCCCACAGAGTGTCGTACCCGAGGACTTTACCCTTTAGAGTGTCGTAGCCAAGGACTTTACCCCACAGAGTGTCGTAGCCAAGGACTTTACCCCACAGAGTGTCGTAGCCAAGGACTTTACCCCACAAAGGGTCGTAGCCAAGGACTTTACCCCACAGAGGGTCGTAGCCAAGGACTTTACCCCACAAAGGGTCGTAGCCAAGGACTTTACCCCACAGAGGGTCGTAGCCAAGGACTTTACCCCACAAAGGGTCGTAGCCAAGGACTTTATCCCACAAAAGGTCGTAGCCAAGGACTTTACCCCACAGAGTGTCGTAGCCAAGGACTTTACCCCACAGAGTGTCGTAGCCAAGAACTTTACCCCACAGAGTGTCGTAGCCAAGAACTTTACCCCACAGAGTGTAGTAGCCAAGGACTTTACCCCACAGAGTGTAGTAGCCATGGACTTTACCCCACAGAGTGTAGTAGCCAAGGACTTTACCCCACAGAGTGTCGTAGCCAAGGACTTTACCCCACAGAGGGTCGTAGCCAAGGACTTTACCCCACAGAGTGTAGTAGCCAAGGACTTTACCCTACAGAGTGTCGTAGCCAAGGACTTTACCCCACAAAGTGTCGTAGCCAAGGACTTTACCCCACAGAGTGTAGTAGCCAAGTACTTTACCCCACAGTGTCGTAGCCAAGAACTTTACCCCACAGAGTGTAGTAGCCAAGGACTTTACCCCACAGAGTGTAGTAGCCAAGGACTTTACCCCACAGAGTGTAGTAGCCAAGGACTTTACCCCACAGAGGGTCGTAGCCAAGGACTTTACCCCACAGAGTGTAGTAGCCAAGGACTTTACCCTACAGAGTGTCGTAGCCAAGGACTTTACCCCACAGAGTGTAGTAGCCAAGGACTTTACCCCACAGAGGATCGTAGCCAAGGACTTTACCCCACAGAGGGTCGTAGCCAAGGACTTTACCCCACAGAGGGTCGTAGCCAAGGACTTTACCCCACAGAGTGTAGTAGCCAAGGACTTTACCCTACAGAGTGTCGTAGCCAAGGACTTTACCCCACAGAGTGTAGTAGCCAAGGACTTTACCCTACAGAGTGTCGTAGCCAAGGACTTTACCCCACAGAGTGTAGTAGCCAAGGACTTTACCCCACAAAGGGTCGTAGCCAAGGACTTTACCCCACAAAGGGTCGTAGCCAAGGACTTTACCCCACAGAGGGTCGTTGGCAAGTACTTTACCCCACAGAGTGTAGTAGCCAAGGACTTTACCACACAGAGGGTCGTAGCCAAGGACTTTATCCCACAGAGTGTCGTAGCCAAGGACTTTACCCCACAGAGGGTCGTAGCCAAGAACATTACCCCACAGAGTGTCGTATCCAAGAACTTTACCCCACAGAGTGTCGTAGCCGAGGACTTTACCCCACAGAGGGTCGCATCCAAGGACTTTACCTTACAGAGGGTCGTAGCCGAGGACTTTACCCCACAAAGGGTCGTAGCCGAGGACTTTATCCTACAGAGAGTCGTAGCCGAAGACTTTACCCAACAGAGTTTCGTAGAAGTGTCATAGCCGAGGACTTTACTCTACGGAGTGTCGTAACCGAGAACGTTACTCTACAGAGGGTCGTAGCCGAGAACTTTACTCAACAGAGGGTCGTAGCCGAGAACTTTACTCAACAGAGTGTAGTTGTGGAGGAGTTGACTCTACAGAGTGTCGTTGTGGAGGAGTTGACTTTACAGAGTGTCGTTGTGGAGGAGTTGACTCTACAGAGTGTCGTTGTAGAGGACTTAACTCTGCAGAGTGTCGTTGTAGAGGAGTCTCAGTGATTCATACGATGAAGGAACTATCGACATTCATTCAGCATTAACTAACGACTAACAGCATTGTTAGAAACTGGAAACTAACAATTATATTTACGTCTCTTGAGAAATATTTGTACACGAAGGCAAGAATTATTTCAAATTCCTATTATGTACCAACTCATGTTGTAGTCCTGTTACAATTTTAATGATGTGAATGGTATCTGTGGAATTATATTATGCCACATATATTAGAATTATTATTAGAATGGAATTATATTATGCCTATTTAATAAGGTATCTGTATTATCCTCTTACAAAGTGAAAAAACATTAAGTTATTTTATCCAGATAATCATATTTTTATCAAATATAATTAATATTTTAATTTTTATCAAATATAATTAATATTTTAATTTTTATCAAATATAATTAATATTTTAATTTTTATCAAATATAATTAATATTTTAATTTTTATCAAATATAATTAATATTTTAATTTTTATCATATATAATTAATATTTTAATTTTTATCAAATATAATTAATATTTTAATTTTTATCAAATATAATTAATATTTAAATTTTTATCAAATATAATTAATATTTTAATTTTTATCAAATATAATTAACCTTTAATGAAATTTAATAAGAACATAAGAACAAAGGTAACTGCAGAAGGCCTATTGGCCCATAAGAGGCAGCTCCTATTCTATAACCACCCAATCCCACTCATATACTTGTCCAACCCGCGCTTGAAACAATCGAGGGACACCACCTCCACCACGTTACGCGGCAATTGGTTCCACAAATCAACAACCCTGTTACTGAACCAGTATTTACCCAAGTCTTTCCTAAATCTAAACTTATCCAATTTATACCCATTGTTTCTTGTTCTGTCTTGTGTTGATATTTTTAATACTTTATTAATATCCCCCCTGTTATGTCCATTCATCCACTTGTAAACCTCTATCATGTCACCCCTAACTCTTCGCCTTTCCAGTGAATGCAACTTAAGCTTTGTTAATCTTTCTTCATATGAAAGATTTCTAATTTGGGGAATTAACTTAGTCATCCTACGTTGGACACGTTCAAGTGAATTTATATCCATTCTATAATACGGCGACCAAAACTGAACTGCATAATCTAAATGGGGCCTAACCAGAGCAAGATATAGCTTAAGAACCACACCAGGTGTCTTGTTACTAACGCTTCGATTAATAAATCCCAGTGTCCTATTCGCCTTATTACGAACATTCATGCATTGATCCTTTTGTTTTAAATTCTTACTAATCATAACTCCCAGATCCCTTTCGCAATCCGACTTCGCAATCTCAACACCATCTAGTTCATATCTTGTAACTCTATCATCATTACCTAGCCTCAGAACTTTACATTTATCAGCATTAAACTGCATTTGCCAATCATTTGACCATTTCAAAACCCTATCTAGATCAACTTGAAGTGATAGTGAGTCCTCCTCCGAATTAATTTCCCTACCGACTTTCGTATCATCGGCAAATTTGCAAATGTTGCTACTCAAACCTGAATCTTAATCATTTACATATATTATAAACAACAGAGGTCCCAGGACAGAACCTTGAGGCACTCCACTTACAACATTTTCCCACTCTGACTTGATTCCATTTACACTAACTCTCTGTTTCCTTTGGTATAGCCATGCCCTAATCCAGCTTAATATAGCACCCCCAATACCAAGAGACTCTATCTTTTTAATCAGTCTTTCATGTGGCACTGTATCAAAAGCTTTGCGAAAGTTAAGGTACACAACATCACAATCCTTACCACTATCAACTGCCTCAACTATGCTAGAATAAAAAGATAAAGCCTGATCCGAGGTTGACAAAGCCTGATTTACATTCTCTAGAAAGACAAAGCATTAGGGATGACAAGATTGAGGTGTACAATTGAACGATTATATTTTTCTTTTGTCTTTTGTAGTTTCCTTAATTCTTATGTTACGCTCTAAATTGTAATAGGAACCGTTGTTAAACGGCGAACAGGGATGGAAGGCCATGTCAGGAGAGGTGTATATAACACTGATAAAACCGGCATGTGGATCGCTGGTGCTCAGTATTGAGAAGACAGTCGCAGTAACTAATCATACGAGATCTTGTCTGAAGCAAACATGGAAGTAAAGAGTGAAAATACAACTGCTGTGTCATCCTGGACGGAGGAGGAGTCGCATTGCCTTGTGAGGCAGGAAAGGCAGTTTCCTCGACCATTTTACCATCCCTATAGGAGACACCTCTCAAGTGGCCGCAAGGAAATCCCAGGCATAGCCACTGCTGACATCTCTAGAGTCGTAGCCGAGGACTTTACTCTACAGTATCGTACCCGAGGACTTTACTCTACAGTATCGTACCCGAGGACTTTACTCTACAGTATCGTACCCGAGGACTTTACCCTTCAGAGTGTCGTAGCCAAGGACTTTACCCTACAGAGTGTCGTAGCCAAGGACTTTACCCCACAGAGGGTCGTAGCCAAGGACTTTACCCCACAGTGTGTCGTAGCCAAGGACTTTACCCCACAGAGTGTAGTAGCCAAGGACTTTACCCCACAGAGTGTCGTAGCCAAGGACTTTACCCCACAAAGGGTCGTAGCCAAGGACTTTACCCCACAGAGTGTCGTAGCCAAGGACTTTACCCCACAAAGGGTCGTAGCCAAGGACTTTACCCCACAGAGTGTCGTACCCGGGGACTTTACCCTTCAGAGTGTCGTAGCCAAGGACTTTACCCCACAGAGTGTCGTAGCCAAGGACTTTACCCCACAGAGTGTCGTAGCCAAGGACTTTACCCCACAAAGGGTCGTAGCCAAGGACTTTACCCCACAGAGGGTCGTAGCCAAGGACTTTACCCCACAAAGGGTCGTAGCCAAGGACTTTACCCCACAGAGGGTCGTAGCCAAGGACTTTACCCCACAAAGGGTCGTAGCCAAGGACTTTATCCCACAAAGGGTCGTAGCCAAGGACTTTACCCCACAGAGTGTCGTAGCCAAGGACTTTACCCCACAGAGTGTCGTAGCCAAGAACTTTACCCCATAGAGTGTCGTAGCCAAGAACTTTACCCCACAGAGTGTAGTAGCCAAGGACTTTACCCCACAGAGTGTAGTAGCCAAGGACTTTACCCCACAGAGTGTCGTAGCCAAGGACTTTACCCCACAGAGGGTCGTAGCCAAGGACTTTACCCCACAGAGTGTAGTAGCCAAGTACTTTACCCCACAGAGTGTCGTAGCCAAGAACTTTACCCCACAGAGTGTAGTAGCCATTGACTTTACCCCACAGAGTGTAGTAGCCAAGGACTTTACCCCACAAAGTGTCGTAGCCAAGGACTTTACCCCACAGAGTGTAGTAGCCAAGGACTTTACCCCACAGAGTGTCATAGCCAAGAACTTTACCCCACAGAGTGTAGTAGCCAAGGACTTTACCCCACAGAGTGTAGTAGCCAAGGACTTTACCCCACAGAGTGTAGTAGCCAAGGACTTTACCCCACAGAGTGTCGTAGCCAAGGACTTTACCCCACAGAGTGTAGTAGCCAAGGACTTTACCCAACAGAGTGTCGTAGCCAAGGACTTTACCGCACAGAGTGTCGTAGCCAAGAACTTTACCCCAAAGAGTGTAGTAGCCAAGGACTTTACCCCACAGAGTGTAGTAGCCAAGGACTTTACCCCACAGAGTGTAGTAGCCAAGGACTTTACCCCACAGAGTGTCGTAGCCAAGGACTTTACCCCACAGAGGGTCGTAGCCAAGGACTTTACCCCACAGAGTGTAGTAGCCAAGTACTTTACCCCACAGAGTGTCGTAGCCAAGAACTTTACCCCACAGAGTGTAGTAGCCATTGACTTTACCCCACAGAGTGTAGTAGCCAAGGACTTTACCCCACAAAGTGTCGTAGCCAAGGACTTTACCCCACAGAGTGTAGTAGCCAAGGACTTTACCCCACAGAGTGTCATAGCCAAGAACTTTACCCCACAGAGTGTAGTAGCCAAGGACTTTACCCCACAGAGTGTAGTAGCCAAGGACTTTACCCCACAGAGTGTAGTAGCCAAGGACTTTACCCCACAGAGTGTCGTAGCCAAGGACTTTACCCCACAGAGTGTAGTAGCCAAGGACTTTACCCAACAGAGTGTCGTAGCCAAGGACTTTACCCCACAGAGTGTAGTAGCCAAGGACTTTACCCCACAGAGGGTCGTAGCCAAGGACTTTACCCCACAGAAGGTCGTAGCCAAGGACTTTACCCCACAGAGGGTCGTAGCCAAGGACTTTACCCCACAAAGGGTCGTAGCCAAGGACTTTATCCCACAAAGGGTCGTAGCCAAGGACTTTACCCCACAGAGTGTCGTAGCCAAGGACTTTACCCCACAGAGTGTCGTAGCCAAGAACTTTACCCCACAGAGTGTCGTAGCCAAGAACTTTACCCCACAGAGTGTAGTAGCCAAGGACTTTACCTCACAGAGTGTAGTAGCCAAGGACTTTACCCCACAGAGTGTAGTAGCCAAGGACTTTACCCCACAGAGTGTCGTAGCCAAGGACTTTACCCCACAGAGGGTCGTAGCCAAGGACTTTACCCCACAGAGTGTAGTAGCCAAGGACTTTACCCTACAGAGTGTCGTAGCCAAGGACTTTACCCCACAGAGTGTAGTAGCCAAGGACGTTACCCCACAGAGGGTCGTAGCCAAGAACTTTACCCCACAGAGTGTAGTAGCCAAGGACTTTACCCTACAGAGTGTCGTAGCCAAGGACTTTACCCCACAGAGTGTAGTAGCCAAGTACTTTACCCCACAGAGTGTCGTAGCCAAGAACTTTACCCCACAGAGTGTAGTAGCCAAGGACTTTACCCCACAGAGTGTAGTAGCCAAGGACTTTACCCCACAAAGTGTCGTAGCCAAGGACTTTACCCCACAGACTGTAGTAGCCAAGGACTTTACCCCACAGAGTGTCATAGCCAAGAACTTTACCCCACAGAGTGTAGTAGCCAAGGACTTTACCCCACAGAGTGTAGTAGCCAAGGACTTTACCCCACAGAGGGTCGTAGCCAAGGACTTTACCCCACAGAGTGTAGTAGCCAAGGACTTTACCCTACAGAGTGTCGTAGCCAAGGACTTTACCCCACAGAGTGTAGTAGCCAAGGACTTTACCCCACAGAGGGTCGTAGCCAAGGACTTTACCCCACAGAGGGTCGTAGCCAAGGACTTTACCCCACAGAAGGTCGTAGCCAAGGACTTTACCCCACAGAGTGTAGTAGCCAAGGACTTTACCCTACAGAGTGTCGTAGCCAAGGACTTTACCCCACAGAGTGTAGTAGCCAAGGACTTTACCCCACAGAGGGTCAGAGCCAAGGACTTTACCCCACAAAGGGTCGTAGCCAAGGACTTTACCCCACAAAGGGTCGTAGCCAAGGACTTTACCCCACAAAGGGTCGTAGTGAAGGACTTTACCCCACAGAGTGTATAACCAAGGACTTTACCCCACAGAGTGTAGTAGCCAAGGACTTTACCACACAGAGGGTCGTAGGCAAGTACTTTACCCCACAGATTGTAGTAGCCAAGGACTTTACCACACAGAGGGTCGTAGCCAAGGACTTTACCCCACAGAGTGTAGTTGCCAAGGACTTTACCCCACAGAGTGTAGTAGCCAAGGACTTTACCCCACAAAGTGTCGTAGCCAAGGACTTTACCCCACAGAGTGTAGTAGCCAAGGACTTTACCCCACAGAGTGTCATAGCCAAGAACTTTACCCCACAGAGTGTAGTAGCCAAGGACTTTACCCCACAGAGTGTAGTAGCCAAGGACTTTACCCCACAGAGGGTCGTAGCCAAGGACTTTACCCCACAGAGTGTAGTAGCCAAGGACTTTACCCTACAGAATGTCGTAGCCAAGGACTTTACCCCACAGAGTGTAGTAGCCAAGGACTTTACCCCACAGAGGGTCGTAGCCAAGGACTTTACCCCACAGAAGGTCGTAGCCAAGGACTTTACCCCACAGAGGGTCGTAGCCAAGGACTTTACCCCACAGAGTGTAGTAGCCAAGGACTTTACCCTACAGAGTGTCGTAGCCAAGGACTTTACCCCACAGAGCGTAGTAGCCAAGGACTTTACCCCACAGAGGGTCGTAGCCAAGGACTTTACCCCACAAAGGGTCGTAGCCAAGGACTTTACCCCACAGAGTGTATAACCAAGGACTTTACCACACAGAGGGTCGTAGCCAAGGACTTTACCCCACAGCGTGTCGTAGCCAAGGACTTTACCCCACAGAGGGTCGTAGCCAAGAACTTTACCCCACAGAGTGTCGTAGCCAAGAACTTTACCCCACAGAGTGTCGTAGCCGAGGACTTTACCCCACAAAGGGTCGTAGCCGAGGACTTTACTCTACGGAGTGTCGTAACCGAGAACGTTACTCTACAGAGGGTCGTAGCCGAGAACTTTACTCAACAGAGTGTAGTTGTGGAGGAGTTGACTCTACAGAGTGTCGTTGTGGAGGAGTTGACTTTACAGAGTGTCGTTGTGGAGGAGTTGACTCTACAGAGTGTCGTTGTAGAGGACTTAACTCTGCAGAGTGTCGTTGTAGAGGAGTCTCAGTGATTCATACGATGAAGGAACTATCGACATTCATTCAGCATTAACTAACGACTAACAGCATTGTTAGAAACTGGAAACTAACAATTATATTTACGTCTCTTGAGAAATATTTGTACACGAAGGCAAGAATTATTTCAAATTCCTATTATGTACCAACTCATGTTGTAGTCCTGTTAGAACATAAGAACATAAGAACAAAGGTAACTGCAGAAGGCCTATTGGCCCATACGAGGCAGCTCCTATTCTATAACCACCCAATCCCACTCATATACTTGTCCAACCCGTGCTTGAAACAATCGAGGGACCCCACCTCCACAATGTTACGCGGCAATTGGTTCCACAAATCAACAACCCTGTTACTGAACCAGTATTTACCCAAGTCTTTCCTAAATCTAAACTTATCCAATTTATATCCATTGTTTCGTGTTCTGTCCTGTGTTGATACTTTTAATACCCTATTAATATCCCCCCGGTTATGTCCATTCATCCACTTGTAAACCTCTATCATGTCACCCCTAACTCTTCGCCTTTCCAGTGAATGCAACTTAAGCTTTGTTAATCTTTCTTCATATGAAAGATTTCTAATTTGGGGAATTAACTTAGTCATCCTACGCTGGACACGTTCAAGTGAATTTATATCCATTCTATAATATGGCGACCAAAACTGAACTGCATAATCTAAATGGGGCCTAACTAGAGCAAGATATAGCTTGAGAACCACACCAGGTGTCTTGTTACTAACGCTGCGATTAATAAATCCAAGTGTCCGATTTGCCTTATTACGAACATTTATGCATTGATCCTTTTGTTTTAAATTCTTACTAATCATAACTCCCAGATCCCTTTCGCAATCCGACTTCGCAATCACAACACCATCTAGCTCGTATCTTGTAACTCTATCATCATTACCTAACCTCAGAACTTTACATTTATCAGCATTAAACTGCATCTGCCAATCCTTTGACCATTTCAAAACCCTATCTAGATCAACTTGAAGTGATAGTGAGTCCTCCTCCGAATTAATTTCCCTACCGATTTTCGTATCATCGGCAAATTTGCAAATGTTGCTACTCAAACCTGAATCTAAATCATTTATATATATTATAAACAACAGAGGTCCCAGGACAGAGCCTTGAGGCACTCCACTTACAACATTTTCCCACTCTGACTTGATTCCATTTATACTAACTCTCTGTTTCCTTTGGTATAGCCATGCCCTAATCCAGCTTAATATAGCACCCCCAATACCATGAGACTCTATTTTTTTAATCAGTCTTTCATGTGGCACTGTATCAAAAGCTTTGCTAAAGTCAAGGTATACAACATCGCAATCCTTACCACTATCAACTGCCTCAACAATGCTAGAATAAAAAGATAACAAATTTGTTAAACATGAACGGCCATTTATAAAACCATGTTGCGACTCAATTATTAATTTATGTTTTTCAAGATGAAGACGAATTTTATTTGCTATTATAGATTCGAGTAACTTTCCCACAATAGACGTTAGGCTAATTGGTCGATAGTTAGACGCAAGTGATCTATCTCCTTTCTTAAAAACTGGTATCACATTAGCAACTTTCCAAAACTCTGGCACTCTGCCTGACTCTATTGATTTATTAAATATGGTTGACAGTGGGTCACAAAGCTCCTCTTTGCATTCTTTAAGCACCCTAGCAAACACTTCATCCGGCCCTGGGGATTTGTTTGGTTTGAGTTTTACTATTTGTTTAAGAACATCCTCCCTGGTAACTGCTAAACTCGTCAACCTGTCCTCGTCCCCACCCACATAGACTTGTTCGGCTGAAGGCATATTGTTAAGTTCCTCTTTAGTAAATACAGATACAAAATATTTATTAAAAATACTACTCATCTCTTCATCACTCTCTGTTATTTGACCTGTCTCAGTTTTTAATGGACCTATCCTTTCCCTAGTCTTAGTACGATATAACTGAAAAAACCCTTTAGGATTTGTCTTTGCTTGCCCTGCTATGCGAACTTCATAGTTTCTTTTTGCTTTCCTTATCTCTTTTTTAACATTTCTAACCAGTTGTACGAATTCCTGTTCTAAAGTGACCTCCCCATTTTTAATCCTTTTGTACCAAGCTCTCTTTTTACCTATAAGGTTCTTCAAATTCTTTGTTATCCACTTTGGGTCATTAGTATACGATCTATTCAATTTGTATGGTATACTACGTTCCTGTGCTTTGTTTAGAATATTCTTAAATAAGTTATATATTGAATCCACATCGAAATCCCCATTTAAGTCACCTATCGCTGGGTTCATGTCTCGCTCCAAGACCGGCCCACACCCCATACCCAAGCCATTCCAATCAATTTGACCCAAAAAATTTCTTAGGCTATTAAAATCAGCTTTTCGAAAATCTGGCACTTTAACAGAATTTTCTCCTACTGGTCTATTCCATTCTATGCTAAATCTGATTTCTTTGTGATCACTGCTCCCTAGCTCACTCCCTATTTCGATGTCATTAATTTGCGTTTCCCTGTTAGTTAACACTAAATCTAAAATATTATTTTCCCGTGTTGGTTCCTTAATGTGTTGCGTAAGAAAGCAATCGTCAATTAATTCTAGAAAATCTTCTGCTTCACTATTCCCTGTTTTGTTCAACCAGTTTATTCCGCTAAAATTAAAGTCACCCATGACATAAATACTGTTAGATCTAGATGCTCTAGATATTTCATCCCATAGATGCTTTGCTTCCATTCTGTCTAAATTTGGTGGCCTATATATTACTCCTATTATAATATTATTAGCTTTTTCGTTTAATTCAATCCAAATAGTTTCTGTGTGTGGCTCTGTTTTGATTCCCTCTTTGAGACTACATTTCAAATTGTCCCTAACATATATGGCTACTCCACCTCCTCGTCTAATATATCTATCTGTGTGAAATAGTTTAAATCCATATATTTGATATTCAGCTAATAGTTACAATTCAGTTACAATTTTAATGATGTGAATGGTATCTGTGGAATTATATTATGCCACATATATTAGAATTATTATTAGAATGGAATTATATTATACCTATTTAATAAGGTAACTGTATTATCCTCTTACAATGTGAAAAAACATTAAGTTATTTTATCCAGATAATCATATTTTTATCAAATATAATTAATATTTTAATTTTTATCAAATATAATTAATATTTTAATTTTTATCAAATATAATTAATATTTTAATTTTTATCAAATATAATTAATATTTTAATTTTTATCAAATATAATTAATATTTTAATTTTTATCAAATATAATTAATATTTTAATTTTTATCAAATATAATTAATATTTTAATTTTTATCAAATATAATTAATATTTTAATTTTTATCAAATATAATTAATATTTTAATTTTTATCAAATATAATTAACCTTTAATGAAATTTAATAAGAACATAAGAACAAAGGTAACTGCAGAAGGCCTATTGGCCCATACGAGGCAGCTCCTATTTATAACCACCCAATCCCACTCATATACATGTCCAACCCATGCTTGAAACAATCGAGGGACCCCACCTCCACAATGTTACGCGGCAATTGGTTCCACAAATCAACAACCCTGTTACCGAACCAGTATTTGCCCAAGTCTTTCCTAAATCTAAACTTATCTAATTTATACCCATTGTTTCGTGTTCTGTCTTGTGTTGATACTTTTAATACCCTATTAATATCCCCTTTGTTATGTCCATTCACCCACTTGTAAACCTCTATCATGTCATCCCTAACTCTTCGCCTTTCCAGTGAATGCAACTTAAGCTTTGTTAATCTTTCTTCATTTGAAAGATTTCTAATTTGGGGAATTAATTTAGTCATCCTACGCTGGACACGTTCAAGTGAATTTATATCCATTCTATAATATGGCGACCAAAACTGAACTGCATAATCTAAATGGGGCCTAACTAGAGCAAGATATAGCTGAAGAACCACACCAGGTGTCTTGTTACTAACGCTGCGATTAATAAATCCAAGTGTCCGATTTGCCTTATTACGAACATTTATGCATTGATCCTTTTGTTTTCAATTCTTACTAATCATAACTCCCAGATCCCTTTCGCAATCCGTCTTCGCAATCTCAACACCATCTAGCTCGTATCTTGTAACTCTATCATCATTACCTAACCTCAGAACTTTACATTTATCAGCATTAAACTGCATCTGCCAATCCTTTGACCATTTCAAAACCCTATCTAGATCAACTTGAAGTGATAGTGAGTCCTCCTCCGAATTAATTTCCCTACCGATTTTCGTATCATCGGCAAATTTGCAAATGTTGCTACTCAAACCTGAATCTAAATCATTTATATGTATTATAAACAATAGATGTCCCAGGACAGAGCCTTGAGGCACGCCACTTACAACATTTTCCCACTCTGACTTGATTCCATTTATACTAACTCTCTGTTTCCTTTGGTATAGCCATGCCCTAATCCAGCTTAATATAGGCCCCCCAATACCAAGAGACTCTATCTTTTTAATCAGTCTTTCATGTGCCACTGTATCAAAAGCTTTGCTAAAGTCATGGTACACAACATCACAATCCTTACCACTATCAACTGCCTCAACTATGCTAGAATAAAAAGATAACAAATTTGTTAAACTTGAACGGCCATTTATAAAACCATATTGCGACTCAATTATTAATTTATGTTTTTCAAGATGAAGACGAATTTTATTTGCTATTATAGATTCGAGGAACTTTCCCACAATAGACGTTTGGCTAATTGGTCGATAGTTAGACGCAAGTCTAAGAAATAAAATTAACGAATTAAATGCTCTTGTCTGCACAGAAAAAATAGATATTATTGCACTTACCGAAACGTGGATGAATGTAGAAAATAGAGAACTATTAGCTGAATATCAAATATATGGATTTAAACTATTTCACTCAGATAGATATATTAGACGAGGAGGGGGAGTAGCCATATATGTTAGGGACAATTTGAAATGTAGTCTCAAAGAGGGAATCAAAACAGAGCCACACACAGAAACTATTTGGATAGAATTAAACGAAAAAGCAAATAATATTATAATAGGAGTAATATATAGGCCACCAAATTTAGACAGAATGGAAGCAAAGCACCTATGGGATGAAATATCTAGAGCATCTAGATCTAACAGTATTTATGTCATGGGTGACTTTAATTTTAGCGGAATAAACTGGTTGAACAAAACAGGGAATAGTGAAGCAGAAGATTTTCTAGAATTAATTGACGATTGCTTTCTTACGCAACACATTAAGGAACCAACACGGGAAAATAATATTTTAGATTTAGTGTTAACTAACAGGGAAACGCAAATTAATGACATCGAAATAGGGAGTGAGCTAGGGAGCAGTGATCACAAAGAAATCAGATTTAGCATAGAATGGAATAGACCAGTAGGAGAAAATTCTGTTAAAGTGCCAGATTTTCGAAAAGCTGATTTTAATAGCCTAAGAAATTTTTTGGGTCAAATTGATTGGAAAGTCTTGGGTATGGGGTGTGGGCCGGTCTTGGAGCGAGACATGAACCCAGCGATAGGTGACTTAAATGAGGATTTCGATGTGGATTCAATATATAACTTATTTAAGAATATTCTAAACAAAGCACAGGAACGTAGTATACCATACAAATTGAATAGATCGAATACAAATGACCCAAAGTGGATAACAAAGAATTTGAAGAACCTTATAGGTAAAAAGAGAGCTTGGTACAAAAGGATTAAAAATGGGGAGGTCACTTTAGAACAGGAATTCGTACAACTGGTTAGAAATGTTAAAAAAGAGATAAGGAAAGCAAAAAGAAACTATGAAGTTCGCATAGCAGGGCAAGCAAAGACAAATCCTAAAGGGTTTTTTCAGTTATATCGTACTAAGACTAGGGAAAGGATAGGTCCATTAAAAACTGAGACAGGTCAAATAACAGATAGTGATGAAGAGATGAGTAGTATTTTTAATAAATATTTTGTATCTGTATTTACTAAAGAGGAACTTAACAATATGCCTTCAGCCGAACAAGTCTATGTGGGTGGGGACAAGGGCAGGTTGACGAGTTTAACAGTTACCAGGGAGGATGTTCTTAAACAAATAGTAAAACTCAAACCAAACAAATCCCCAGGGCCGGATGAAGTGTTTGCCAGGGTGCTTAAAGAATGCAAAGAGGAGCTTTGTGACCCACTGTCAACCATATTTAATAAATCAATAGAGTCAGGCAGAGTGCCAGAGTTTTGGAAAGTTGCTAATGTGATACCAGTTTTTAAGAAAGGAGATAGATCACTTGCGTCTAACTATCGACCAATTAGCCTAACGTCTATTGTGGGAAAGTTACTCGAATCCATAATAGCAAATAAAATTCGTCTTCATCTTGAAAAACATAAATTAATAATTGAGTCGCAACATGGTTTTATAAATGGCCGTTCATGTTTAACAAATTTGTTATCTTTTTATTCTAGCATTGTTGAGGCAGTTGATAGTGGTAAGGATTGCGATGTTGTATACCTTGACTTTAGCAAAGCTTTTGATACAGTGCCACATGAAAGACTGATTAAAAAGATAGAGTCTCATGGTATTGGGGGTGCTATATTAAGCTGGATTAGGGCATGGCTATACCAAAGGAAACAGAGAGTTAGTATAAATGGAATCAAGTCAGAGTGGAAATATGTTGTAAGTGGAGTGCCTCAAGGCTCTGTCCTGGGACCTCTGTTGTTTATAATATATATAAATGATTTAGATTCAGGTTTGAGTAGCAACATTTGCAAATTTGCCGATGATACGAAAATCGGTAGGGAAATTAATTCGGAGGAGGACTCACTATCACTTCAAGTTGATCTAGATAGGGTTTTGAAATGGTCAAAGGATTGGCAGATGCAGTTTAATGCTGATAAATGTAAAGTTCTGAGGTTAGGTAAGGATGATAGAGTTACAAGATACGAGCTAGATGGTGTTGTGATTGCGAAGTCGGATTGCGAAAGGGATCTGGGAGTTATGATTAGTAAGAATTTAAAACAAAAGGATCAATGCATAAATGTTCGTAATAAGGCAAATCGGACACTTGGATTTATTAATCGCAGCGTTAGTAACAAGACACCTGGTGTGGTTCTTCAGCTATATCTTGCTCTAGTTAGGCCCCATTTAGATTATGCAGTTCAGTTTTGGTCGCCATATTATAGAATGGATATAAATTCACTTGAACGTGTCCAGCGTAGGATGACTAAGTTAATTCCCCAAATTAGAAATCTTTCATATGAAGAAAGATTAACAAAGCTTAAGTTGCATTCACTGGAAAGGCGAAGAGTTAGGGGCGACATGATAGAGGTTTACAAGTGGGTGAATGGACATAACAAGGGGGATATTAATAGGGTATTAAAAGTATCAACACAGGACAGAACACGAAACAATGGGTATAAATTGGATAAGTTTAGATTTAGGAAAGACTTGGGTAAATACTGGTTCAGTAACAGGGTTGTAGATTTGTGGAACCAATTGCCGCGTAACGTGGTGGAGGTGGGGTCCCTCGAATGTTTCAAGCGCGGGTTGGACAAGTATATGAGTGGGATTGGGTGGGTATAGATAGGTAAACCTCTATCATGTCACCCCTAACTCTTCGCCTTTCCAGTGAATGCAACTTAAGCTTTGTTAATCTTTCTTCATGTGAAAGATTTCTAATTTGGGGAATTAACTTAGTCATTCTACGCTGGACACGTTCAAGTGAATTTATATCCATTCTATAATATGGCGACCAAAACTGAACTGCATAATCTAAATGGGGCCTAACTAGAGCAAGATATAGCTTGAGAACCACACCAGGTGTCTTGTTACTAATGCTGCGATTAATAAATCCAAGTGTCCGATTTGCCTTATTACGAACATTTATGCATTGATCCTTTTTGTTTTAAATTCTTACTAATCATAACTCCCAGACCCCTTTCGCAATCCGACTTCGTAATCTCAACACCATCTAGCTTGTATCTTGTAACTCTATCATCATTACCTAACCTCAGAACTTTACATTTATCAGCATTAAACTGCATCTGCCAATCCTTTGACCATTTCAAAACCCTATCTAGATCAACTTGAAGTGATAGTGAGTCCTCCTCCGAATTAATTTCCCTACCGATTTTCGTATCATCGGCAAATTTGCAAATGTTGCTACTCAAACCTGAATCTAAATCATTTATATATATTATAAACAATAGATGTCCCAGGACAGAGCCTTGAGGCACTCCACTTACAACATTTTCCCACTCTGACTTGATTCCATTTATACTAACTCTCTGTTTCCTTTGACTTGACTAAGACTTGGGTAAATACTGGTTCAGTAACAGGGTTGTTGATTTGTGGAACCAATTGCCGCGTAACATTGTGGAGGTGGGGTCCCTCGATTGTTTCAAGCACGGGTTGGACAAGTATATGAGTGGGATTGGGTGGTTATAGAATAGGAGCTGCCTCGTATGGGCCAATAGGCCTTCTGCAGTTACCTTTGTTCTTATGTTCTTATGTTCTTATGTTTGGTATAGCCATGCCCTAATCCAGCTTAATATAGCACCCCCAATACCATGAGACTCTATCTTTTTAATCAGTCTTTCATGTGGCACTGTATCAAAAGCTTTGCTAAAGTTAAGGTACACAACATAACAATCCTTACCACTATCAACTGCCTCAACTATGCTAGAATGAAAAGATAAACCCTGATCCGAGGTTGACAAAGCCTGATTTACATTCTCTAGAAAGACAAAGCATTAGGGATGACAAGATTGAGGTGTACAATTGAACGATTATATTTTTCTTTTGTCTTTTGTAGTTTCCTTAATTCTTATGTTACGCTCTAAATTGTAATAGGAACCGTTGTTAAACGGCGAACAGGGATGGAAGGCCATGTCAGGAGAGGTGTATATAACACTGATAAAACCGGCATGTGGATCGCTGGTGCTCAGTATTGAGAAGACAGTCGCAGTAACTAATCATACGAGATCTTGTCTGAAGCAAACATGGAAGTAAAGAGTGAAAATACAACTGCTGTCATCCTGGACGGAGGAGGAGTCGCATTGCCTTGTGAGGCAGGAAAGGCAGTTTCCTCGACCATTTTACCATCCCTATAGGAGACACCTCTCAAGTGGCCGCAAGGAAATCCCAGGCATAGCCACTGCTGATATCTCTAGAGTCGTAGCCGAGGACTTTAC
Organism: Procambarus clarkii; assembly: GCF_040958095.1. Classification (NCBI taxonomy): domain Eukaryota; kingdom Metazoa; phylum Arthropoda; class Malacostraca; order Decapoda; family Cambaridae; genus Procambarus; species Procambarus clarkii. The sequence goes on from NW_027189142.1 coordinate 3,593,677, forward strand.
TCTACAGTATCGTACCCGAGGACTTTACTCTACAGAGTGTCGTAGCCGAGGACTTTACCCCAGAGAATGTCGTAGCCAAGGACTTTACCCCACAGAGTGTCGTAGCCAAGGACTTTACCCTACAGAGTGTCGTAGCCAAGGACTTTACCCTTCAGAGTGTCGAAGCCAAGGACTTTACCCTACAGAGTGTAGTAGCCAAGGACTTAACCCTTCAGAGTGTCGAAGCCAAGGACTTTACCCCACAGAGTGTAGTAGCCAAGGACTTTACCCTACAGAGGGTCGTAGCCAAGGACTTTACCCCACAGAGTGTAGTAGCCAAGGACTTTACTCAACAGAGGGTCGTAGCCGAGAACTTTACTCAACAGAGTGTAGTTGTGGAGGAGTTGACTCTACAGAGTGTCGTTGTGGAGGAGTTGACTTTACAGAGTGTCGTTGTGGAGGAGTTGACTCTACAGAGTGTCGTTGTAGAGGACTTAACTCTGCAGAGTGTCGTTGTAGAGGAGTCTCAGTGATTCATACGATGAAGGAACTATCGACATTCATTCAGCATTAACTAACGACTAACAGCATTGTTAGAAACTGGAAACTGACAATTATATTTACATCTCTAGAGAAATATTTGTACACGAAGGCAAGAATGATTTCAAATTCCTATTATGTACCAACTCATGTTGTAGTCCTGTTACAATTTTAATGATGTGAATGGCATCTCGAGAATTATATTATGCCACATATATTAGAATTATTATTAGAATGTAATTATATTATACCTATTTAATAAGGTATCTGTATTATCCTCTTACAATTTGAAAAAAAATTAAGTTATTTTATCCAGATAATCATATTTTTATCAAATATAATTAATATTTTAATTTTTATCAAATATAATTAACCTTTAATGAAATTGAATACAAATTTTAAAATAAATATTGAATTACATCCTCTAAAAAGGCGAAGAATTACGGGTGGCATGGGTTATTAATTTGGTATTCAGTATCAACGCAAAATAGAACAGGAAACAATTGGACAAGTTTCGATTTAGGAAATACTGGTTCGGTAACAGACCTGTTGAGTTGTGGAACCAATTTTCGCGTTACGCGGTGGATTACGAGCGTAACATAAGAATAAGGTGGAGGTGGGGTCCCTTGATTGTTTTAAGCATGGGTTGGACATGTATATGGGTGGTTATAAATATGATCTGCCTCGTATGGGCCAAAAGGCCTTCTGCAGTTACCTTGAATCTTATGTTCTATTGTTCTTATAAAACCCAGTGTCATATTTGTCTTGTTACGAACATTCATGCAATGATCCTTTGGTTTTAAATTTTTACTAATCATAACTCCCAGATCTCTTTAGCAATCTCAACACCATCTAGATCGTATCTTAGGACAGCAAATTCTTTTGCCGTGTTGGAGGACGAGTGCTGTGGTGCGCCTGCAGTTCACTCGGAACGAAAATCAGCAAAGAGCGGCGGAGCGCAGGCCCCTCAGGCTGCTCAGAAAGTTAAGGAGGTACCGAAGCGAATTTTGGTTGTGGGAGATTCCCAGGTGAGGTATTTAGACAGAACGTTTTGTGCCAGAGACAGGGGGAACAGATTAAGGGTTTGCTATCCGGGAGCTGGAATTGGTGATATTGTTGGAAACATGAATGATATTATGACGGGAAATGGAAACAAACCCTTTATTTGTATTAGTGCAGGGGGTAATGATGTTGGACGAGTAAGGAGTGAGGAACTAATTCAGAGATTTAGGACAGCCATTGAATTAGTTAGGAGCAGGGGAGGAATCCCGATCATATGTGGCATTCTTCCAAGAAAGGGAGTGGGAAATGAATGGATGTCGAGGGCACTTGGTGTCAATCGCCGGCTGGAAAGATATTGCAAATCAAATGCAATATCTTTCATAAACAACTGGGAACACTTCTATGGAAGAAATGAAATGTATGCTCGTGATGGGGTGAATCTATCGAGGGCTGGGGTTGTTGCTGTTGCAAACTCGTTGAAAGAAGTGGTTAGAGGTGTTTGTTTGGGTTTAAACTGTTAGTAGATAGAGGTATGGGAATTGATTTGGAGGAAGGAGGTAATAAAAGTATGTGTTTGTGGGAGAAAGGAATTGTCAAAATGATCAGAGAAAGAGAAGACCTCAAAATAACAATTCACTTAGGGTATATTACACTAACAGTAGAAGTCTAAGAAATAAAATTAACGAATTAAATGCTCTTGTCTGCACAGAAAAAACTAGATATTATTGCACTTACCGAAACAGAGTGCTGCAGAGTGGGCAGAGTGCCGGAGTTTTGGAAGGTTGCTGGTGTGGTGCCAGTTTTTAAGAAAGGAGATAGATCACTTGCGTCTAACTATCGACCAATTAGCCTAACGTCTATTGTGGGAAAGTTACTCGAATCTATAATAGCAAATAAAATTCGTCTTCATCTTGAAAAACATAAATTAATAATTGAGTCGCAACATGGTTTTATAAATGGCCGTTCATGTTTAACAAATTTGTTATCTTTTTATTCTAGCATTGTTGAGGCAGTTGATAGTGGTAAGGATTGCGATGTTGTATACCTTGACTTTAGCAAAGCTTTTAATACAGTGCCACATGAAAGACTGATTAAAAAGATAGAGTCTCATGGTATTGGGGGTGCTATATTAAGCTGGATTAGGGCATGGCTATACCAAAGGAAACAGAGAGTTAGTATAAATGGAATCAAGTCAGAGTGGGAAAATGTTGTAAGTGGAGTGCCTCAAGGCTCTGTCCTGGGACCTCTGTTGTTTATAATATATATAAATGATTTAGATTCAGGTTTGAGTAGCAACATTTGCAAATTTGCTGATGATACGAAAATCGGTAGGGAAATTAATTCGGAGGAGGACTCACTATCACTTCAAGTTGATCTAGATAGGGTTTTGAAATGGTCAAAGGATTGGCAGATGCAGTTTAATGCTGATAAATGTAAAGTTCTGAGGTTAGGTAATGATGATAGAGTTACAAGATACGAGCTAGATGGTGTTGTGATTGCGAAGTCGGATTGCGAAAGGGATCTGGGAGTTATGATTAGTAAGAATTTAAAACAAAAGGATCAATGCATAAATGTTCGTAATAAGGCAAATCGGACACTTGGATTTATTAATCGCAGCGTTAGTAACAAGACACCTGGTGTGGTTCTCAAGCTATATCTTGCTCTAGTTAGGCCCCATTTAGATTATGCAGTTCAGTTTTGGTCGCCATATTATAGAATGGATATAAATTCACTTGAACGTGTCCAGCGTAGGATGACTAAGTTAATTCCCCAAATTAGAAATCTTTCATATGAAGAAAGATTAACAAAGCTTAAGTTGCATTCACTGGAAAGGCGAAGAGTTAGGGGTGACATGATAGAGGTTTACAAGTGGATGAATGGACATAACCGGGGGGATATTAATAGGGTATTAAAAGTATCAACACAGGACAGAACACGAAACAATGGGTATAAATTGGATAAGTTAAGATTTAGGAAAGACTTGGGTAAATACTGGTTCAGTAACAGGGTTGTTGATTTGTGGAACCAATTGCCGCGTAACATTGTGGAGGTGGGGTCCCTCGATTGTTTCAAGCACGGGTTGGACAAGTATATGAGTGGGATTGGGTGGTTATAGAATAGGAGCTGCCTCGTATGGGCCAATAGGCCTTCTGCAGTTACCTTTGTTCTTATGTTCTTAAACGTGGATGAATGTAGAAAATAGAGAACTATTAGCTGAATATCAAATAAATGGATTTAAACTATTTCACACAAATAGATATATTAGACGAGGAGGTGGAGTAGCCATATATGTTAGGGACAATTTGAAATGTAGTCTCAAAGAGGGAATCAAAACTGAGCCAGACACAGAAACTATTTGGATAGAATTAAACGAAAAAGCAAATAATATTATAATAGGAGTTATATATAAGCCACCAAATTTAGACAGAATGGAAGCAAAGCATCTATGGGATTAAAAATATCTAGAGCAAATATCTAGATCTAACAGTATTTATGTCATGGGTGACTTTAATTTTAGCGGAATAAACTGGGTGAACAAAATAGGGAATAATGAAGCAGAAGATTTTGTAGAATTAATTGATGATTGCTTTCTTACGCAACACATTAAGGAACCAAAGGATCCTATCTATAACCACTCAATCCCACTCATATACTTGTCCAACCCGCATTTGAAACAATCGAGGGACCCCACCTCCACCACGTTACGCGGTAATTGGATCCACAAATCAACAACACTGTTACCGAACCAGTATTTACCCAAGTCTTTCCTAAATCTAAACTTATCCAATTTATACCCATTGTTTCGTGTTCTGTCTTGCGTTGATACTTTTAATACCCTATTAATATCCCCCTTGTTATGTCCATTCATCCACTTGTAAACCTCTATCATGTCACCCCCTAACTCTTCGCCTTTCCAGTGAATGCAACTTAAGCTTTGTTAATCTTTCTTCATATGAAAGATTTCTAATCTGGGGAATTAACTTAGTCATCCTACGTTTGGACACGTTCAAGTGAATTTATATCCATTCTATAATACGGCGACCAAAACTGAACTGCATAATCTAAATGGGGCCTAACCAGAGCAAGATATAGCTTAAGAACCACACCAGGTGTCTTGTTACTAACGCTTCGATTAATAAATCCCAGTGTCCTATTCGCCTTATTACGAACATTCATGCATTGATCCTTTTGTTTTAAATTCTTACTAATCATAACTCCCAGATCCCTTTCGTAATCCGACTTCGCAATCTCAACACCATCTAGCTCGTATCTTGTAACTCTATCATCATTACCTAGCCTCAGAACTTTACATTTATCAGCATTAAACTGCATTTGCCAATCCGTTGACAATTTCAAAACCCTATCTAGATCAACTTGAAGTGATAGTGAGTCCTCCTCCGAATTAATTTCCCTACCAATTTTCGTATCATCGGCAAATTTGCAAATGTTGCTACTCAAACCTGAATCTAAATCATTTATATATATTATAAACAACAGAGGGACCAGGACAGAGCCCTGAGGTACTCCACTAACAACATTATCCCACTCTGATTTAACCCCATTTATACTAACTCTCTGTTTCCTTTGGAATTGCCATGCCCTAATCCAAGTTAATATAGCACCCCCAATACCATGAGCCTCTATTTTTTTAATTAGTCTTTCGTGTGGCACCGTATCAAAAGCTTTGCTAAAGTCAAGGTACACGACATCACAATCCTTACCACTATCAACTGCCTCAACTATGCTGGAATAAAAAGTTAGCAAATTTTTTAAACATGAACGGCCATTTGTAAAACCATGTTGCGACTCATTTATTAATTTATGTTTTTCAAGATGGAGACGAATTGTATTTGCAATTATTGATTCAAGTAACTTTCCCACAATAGACGTTAGGCTAATTGGCCGATAGTTTGACGCAAGTGATCTATCTCCTTTCTTAAAAATTGGTACCACATTAGCTACCGTCCATGACTCTGGCACTCTGCCTGACTCTGTTGATTTATTAAATATGGTAGACAGTGGCTCGGAAAGCTCCTCTTTGCATTCTTTAAGCACCTTGGCAAACACTTCATCCGGCCCTGGGGATTAGTTTGGTTTTAGTTTTTCTAATTGTTTAATTACATCCTCCCTGGTAATTGCTAAACTAGTCAACCTGTCCTCATCCCCACCCACATAGACTTGTTCGGCTGAAGGCATATTGTTAAGTTCTTTAGTAAATACAGATATAAAATATTTGTTAAAAATACTACTCATCTCCTTGTCATTATCCGTTATTTGACCTGTCTCAGATTTTAATGGACCTATTCTTTCCCTAGTCTTAGTTCGATATAACTGAATACACCCTTTAGGATTTGACTTTGCTTGCTCTGCTATGCGAACTTCATAGTTTCTTTTTGCTTTCCTAATCTCTTTTTTAACATTTTTAACCAGTTGTATGAATTCTTGTTCTAAACTGACTTCCCCATTCTTAATCCTTTTGTACCAAGCTCTCTTTTTACCTATAAGGTTCTTTAAATTATTTGTTATCCACTTTGGGTCATTAGTATTCGATCTATTCAATTTGTATGGTATACTAAGTTCCTGTACTTTGTTTAGAATATTCTTAAATAAGTTATATATTAAATCCACATCGAAATCTCCTTTTACGTCACCTATCGCTGGGTTCATGTCTCGCTCCAAGACTGGCCCACACCCCATACCCAAGACTTTCCAATCTATTTGACCCAAAAAATTTCTTAGGCTATTAAAATCAGCTTTTCGAAAATCTGGCACTTTAACAGAATTTTCTCCTACAGGTCTATTCCATTCTATGCTAAATCTGATTACTTTGTGATCACTGTTCCCTAGCTCACTCCCTATTTCGATGTCATTAATTTGTGTTTCCCTGTTAGTTAACACTAAATCTAAAATATTATTTTCCCGCGTTGGTTCCTTAATGTGTTGCATAAGAAAGCAATCGTCAATTAATTCTAGAAAATCTTCTGCTTCACTATTCCTTGTTTTGTTCACCCAGTTTATTCCACTAAAATTAAAGTCACCCATGACATAAATACTGTTAGATCTAGATGCCCTAGATATTTCATCCCATAGATGCTTTGCTTCCATTCTGTCTAAATTTGGTGGCCTATATATAACTCCTATTATAATATTATTTGCTTTTTCGTATAATTCTATCCAAATAGTTTCTGTGTGGCTCAGTTTTGATTCCCTCTTTGAGACTACATTTCAAATTGTCCCTAACATATATGGCTACTCCCCCTTCTCGTCTAATATATCTTTATGTGTGAAATAGTTTAAATCCATTTATTTGATATTCAGCTAATAGTTCTCTATTTTCTACATTCATCCACGTTTCGGTAAGTGCAATAATATCTATTTTTTCTGTGCAGACAAGAGCATTTAATTCGTTAATTTTATTTCTTAGACTTCAACTGTTAGTGTAATATACCCTAAGTGAATTGTTATTTTGAGGCCCTTTTCTTTCCCTGATCATTTTGCCAATTCCTTTCTCCCACGAACACATACTTTTATTACCTCCTTCCTCCAAATCAATTCCCATACCACTATCTACTAACAGTTTAAACCCAAACAAACACCTCTAACCACTGGTTCCAATGAGTTCGCAACAGCAACAACCCCAGCCCTCGATAGATGCACCCCATTACGAGCATACATTTCATTTCTTCCATAGAAGTGTTCCCAGTTCTCTATGAAAGATATTGCATTTGATTTGCAATATCTTTCCAGCCGGCAATTGACACCAAGTGCCCTCGACATCCATTCATTTCCTACTCCCTTTCTTGGAAGAATGCCACATATGATCGGGATTCCTCCCTTGCTCCTAACTAATTCAATGGCTGTCCTGAATCTCTGTATTAGTTCCTCACTCCTAACTCGCCCAACATCATTACCCCCTGCACTAATACAAATAATGGGTTTGTTCCCATTTCCCGTCATAATAACATTCATGTTTCCAACAATATCACCAATTCCAGCTCCTGGATAGCAAACCCTTAATCTGTTCCCCCTATCTCTGGCACAAAACGTTCTGTCTAAATACCTCACCTGGGAATCTCCCACAACCAAAATTCGCTCTGGTACCTCCTTAACTTTCTGAGCAGCCTGAGGGGCCTGCGCTCCGCCACTCCTCGCTGATTTCCGTATCTTCATATGTTCTAACTGCCTGTGGTTTATTTTATTAATTCTTTTCTTTTAGTTTCAGTATTTGTCCTTCATTATACCGAAGGAGCTGTTCTCTGCGTACTTCTGGAGAGAGGGAGAAGGAGGATGCTGCATCACTCCATTTGTGTATTAGTTCCTCAGCCTTACCCTGGGGGTCTTTGTCAGCCGCAGGCTGGGTTTGCTCCCCTTAGCTATCTTTATCTTTGGCCACACTTGTCTTGCATCTCTTTCACAGGAGGAAGATGACACTCCTTCGGGAGTGCCAAGTTATTGTCTTTCCCGCTTTTTAATCTTCTCTTCTCTGGCTACTTGACACAGTTTTACACAGCTCCTGGTTGCTTCAGTGGGATGTCTCTGTTACTCTCTACTCATGTTCCTTATATTTACACTGGGCGTCTTTATGTAATCTTTCTCATACCATTAAATTTTCTTCTTTTCAGAGTTCCTTTATTCAATTGTATGTCGCGGGACTCTGAGACAGATCTCAATTTGATTTTTAAGGTCATCAACAAACTTATGTGTTGTGAGAGAAAACAACAATGAGAGGTTGTGTTAGCTGGAGCTCCGATTGTAGTAACATTATTATAGCAATAATGGAAGGATTAGTGAAAGAATTGATGAATCTATTTAGAACTCTGAGAGCAGAGATGGATTCCCTACGGGAGGAGGTACGACAGCTGAAATATCGAGAAGAAACGAAGGAGGAGACCAATATTAACAAGACCTCATCATGGGAAGTCGTTAAGGACAGGGGTCTTAAGAAGACCTTGACAAGGCCGCCTACAGACGCCCTAAGAACTTCAAATTCATTTGCCGTGTTGGAAGACGAGTTCTGTGGTAAGCCTGCAGTTCACTCGAAAGGGAAATCAACGAAGAGTAATGAAGCACAGGCCCCTCAAAGTGCTCAGAAAGTTTAGGAGGTACCTAAGCGAATTTTGGTTGTGGGAGATTCCCAGGTGAGGTATTTAAACAGAACGTTTTGTTCCAGAGATAGGAGGAACAGGTTTTGGGTTTGCTATCCGGGAGCTGGAATTGGAGATATTGTTGACAACATGAAAGATATTATGACAGGAAATGGGTTGTTGTTGTTGTTTCAGATTTAGCTACTCAGAACGAAGTGTCCATGTAGCATAGGCTATGGTGAGCCCGTAATTGAGTTCGGTTATTCGCGATAACCTTGTTTCTTTGATATTTGGGTCTAAGTTTAAAATGAAGGAGGGGATTCCTCCTTTTTCCCTGTTTATTTATCGCTTCTGTTTTAGTGCACTAGTTTTAGTCTTGTTATATTAACATTATCTTGGAGGCGGATGTAGATGCAGAATGCTCACTAGTGAGTCCCATTCCTCAAGAAGCTTTTCTAATCATTGTAGTCGTGGTGGAATGTGCATCTAATGCAGCTGCTGTCGTTGGATTAATTCACTATGAGCGTTGAAGTCACCAGAGATGATAGTAGGTGTAGTGACTGCTATTTCAAAGATTGTTGAGAGATCCATGTCATGTTCTCTCTGGCTCTTGTATATATTGAAAATGGACAGCGTTGAGTTCCTCATAGTGAGCTTGGCTCCCATAATTTCGACGTTCTCGCCACAGTTGGGCAGGTCTGTGATTGCCGTGGCATTGATATGATTTCTTACTAGAATTGAAATGCCTCTGGTGCCACCTTGTGCCATAGGGCAGTGGAATCCTTGATATCCTGGGATATTGATATATCTGCCAGTCCTGGTGAGTGTTTCTTGAAGTAGAACAATATCAATGTTATCCTTGAGAAGCCCTGCTCTGAGTGTTTGTGCTTTGCTTTTGAATCCTTGAATATTCCATTGTATAATTTTGAGATTGTCCATTTTTCCGTTGTAGAGGAATCATTGAGTCCAGGGTTTTTACAGTACTGGTTTTCCCGACCGTTTGCGAAATCTTGGCTGGAGTGGAGACTTTCTTCTTGATGGGTGAGGAGACTCCTGTATGGGCCGAAGCGCCCCTGCTACATCCACTGGGGCACCCGATGATGCAGGGATCATCATTCCTGCCTGGGAGGTCCCGGAGGCAACGGCAGGCATGTTCGCCCTGCCGCCCCGATCCATTCTG
>NW_027189142.1:3603962-3619662 GCF_040958095.1 Procambarus clarkii
TGCCTAATGTCCAATTCATGTAAAGAACTCTTACCTACCCTCGTAGATATTACTACCAATTATAGTATTTTTGGCTCTCAAAAAATTCAACTGCAAACACCTTTAAACGAAATGGACTGCACCTATTTACCATATGCTGTTTTCCACAAAAATAATATTTACGATATGTCAAACTCACCACCCTCATATATTTTATCAAGTATGGGTGAAGTTTTTGACTTATTTAATATCTGTAAATATCATGAACCTTCATCCATTAGAGGATTCCCAACTATTATCGGATTGGATGATGATACATATGCTCTGGATGTTTTTCAGAAAAATGTTCAAACATTTATGCAAAACAAAGAAAATATTGATGACGCCGAAAATTATGTTACTATATATGAAAATTATGATAATTCTAGGGAGAGAGATGAAGAAAAAATACCAGATATAACAGAAGAAAATTTTTTCATGTTTTCCAATGTTAACAATATTATCAATAAAATTATAGTGGGTTTATTTTTTGTTACACTTAGTAAGGAATATAAACTTTCTATATATAAATCTCTTCATTTTCAAGAGGAACAACAAGAAGAGAATAACCAACTCTTAATTATACTTGAAAAATATCCAAATAGTTTTATACATATTAACGAAATTCCGCATTACCTGATTCTTCTTACAAATGACAATGACGCTGAGGCAAACTTTGACTACGATAAAATACAAATGACAGCAAATCGTATTGAAAAAGTGTTTACAGTTCAACCTTTAAGGCAAACATCTATTCGCGGAACAGTTGCCAGTAGCAATATCAGTCGAGATACCAATTCTTTCTTGAAACGAATTCAGCCATTTACCATTGAACATATAACCCGTTTATGTTTGCAGAGTAAACAACATCTTCACACTGTCTTGTATCTTTTAGCATTGTTATATGTTAAAAAGATCTGTCAAAAGTCCCTGGGAATGACATTTCCTGACTACAATTATTTTATAGCCAAAATAATTAGAGATTTAAATTTTAATCACTTAGATACTGGACCACTTTATGAAATCATCTATCTTCTTAACCAATATCAGGAACACCAGCAAGTAAAAGAAGAATTAGAAGATTGGATAATTTTGTGTCTTCTAAATCTTCTAATTGTTAGTGATGTGGTATCAATGAAAGAAGCTTTTGATCTAGTAGAAAAAATTGATTCTCAAAGATTGGATTTTGTCATGAATATAAATGTGGAAGAATTTGACAGTGACACTTATCGGGTAGTACCATCAGCTAATAGTAATTCACGTCCTACTAAAATTCCTCGGATTATAATAGCTTTTTCTTTCCTACAGAATTTTGGTATAACGGAATATAACAATTTTTTAGCTATATATAAACCTATTATATGTGATAAGAATTCGCGCCAGATTAATGTTTGGGATAATACTACTAAGAAGTGGTCTGTAGCTAATAATCACATAAATTCTTCTTTACTAGCACCAGACCTAGCTTACATTGCACGTCAAATTATTTTAATTGATAGCATACTACAACAACAACAACAACCACAATTACTGGAAAATGAAATGTTTCTTTCACTTACCTTACCACCAACACCACTACAATCCAACAGCAACTTATTACCACCTCCTCCTCCGTTATCACCTTCTCCATCAATAACCTCATCAATTTCTTCATCGAATTCAAACTCAAACCTTCCTTCTCCTTCAGCCAAAGGTAGAGTCAAAAAAAAACTACTGATTCTACAAATAATAATAATAATAATAATAATAATAATAATAATAATAATAATAATTACAAGAAACGAAGTCTTATTCAGAATAGTCTTCTAAATTCTATAAAGAGTTTTTATGCCAACATGAAAATCTTGGATATACCTCGATATTTTATTGCTTCTTCTCAATGTTATATCATCAGCGGCAGTAGCAGTAGTGAGATGAACCAAATTTTTTATATCCTACCACTTCCCCTGTACAAATCATCAAATAATACAAATTCTGATACAAGACCAACTATTTATGATTGGAGTGAAGTATTGAAACTATTAGATCACATACCAAAATGTACCTTTTTTATGCAGCAATGTAATCCAATATTAAAAGATATTCTACATTACGAAAGCGAAAAAAAGAAATATTATAAGAAGTTGACAGTTGAAGAGAAACATAAAATTCTCTTACTTAGTCGTGAACAATATCATATAAATTTTATAGATCGATTTTGGAATGATGGTATGAATAGATTAGCTCAACTTGTCAAATATTATGTGCTAAAACAAATGGTTACTTCTTTAGAATCACTAAACCGAGTTTCAGAAAATATTAATATAGAAAATAAATATCAAGATCTTCTTAATAGACTCATTGAAGAATGCCGTCATGGAATAAAAAATCGTAAAATTCCAATCAAAGAAAGTATTTACCATCTAGATGCTATTTTAAAAGAAAATCTAAAGGTAAATGGACGGTTTATACGAAAAGATGATGTTGGTGAACCAGTGAAACCTAATTGTAATTGTCAATTAGTTGATATTTTGTTAACACTAGCACAGATCTTTTGCTATGATGCAACTACTATGATTTATTTTTTTTCACTAATAGTAAAAGCATGCCATCGACAAAATGACAAGAAGATAACTTTGGGTATTGGAGATTCAAATTCAGGAAAAACTGCTTTATTAAATACTCTTACTCTAACTCTTGGTGATTTGACAGGTATTCTCTCAGTACATACAGCTCATAAGGGTCTCCAAGAACGGACCCATGATTTAGGAAGAGGTGGAAAAATGGTTAGAATGTGGTACATGGATGAACTGAGTACGACTAAAACCCTTAATTCTCTGTTTTTAAAGCAATTGAGCGGTCATGCCCCAATGTGGATTCGTCAAAACTATATGGATGGGGATACATATAATTTAGCAACACCTATTTTTTTGTTTGGCAACAATTGCCCAACTTTCAGCGAATATGACTCAGCCTTGATGCAACGACTTCGTTTCATTTCATTCCGTGCGCGGTTTGATTCTGAAGTGCCTACGTCATTTCAATATTCAATTTTTCCCCAATTTCATCTCATGACTGATGATCGAAAGAAAAAGCGTCTGACTGAAGGAATGATGGCACTCTTTATTCATGCTAACTGTCATGATAAACTCAATTCACCCTGGTTTGTATCAATGAACCAGACTGTTAACTTTCTCACACTCCCAATTAACATTATGGAGGCAACTGAGTTATATTCACCAGAACGTGGAATTGTAGCCCAAATAATGGAAGAGTGCCATCTGGTAGAGAAACCATATAGTGGGTTCATTACCCTACATCGTCTATCAGTTCTTTTGCGTAGTTTCCCCAAGGCCCTTAAAAATATTTCATTGGCAGATGCTCATCTTTTTTTTGAAAACGTATACCAGGTATCATGGCTACCAATAAACAGCAATCGTTTGGCAAATATTCCACAATCCCATTTACCAATTAATGAACCAACTATTAGTATCATAGAGGGAATTTGTGAACAAAATTGTGAAATAAATGATAGAAATCTTGCTAGATTAACTCAAAATTAAATTAAACAGGTATTAAAAAAAAAAAAAACAGGATATATACTCTATATTTATATGTGTGTGTGAAATGAAAATATACTGAAAAACATATAATGTTTTCTTCACCTGGAAATAATAAATCGTCCCCTAAACCACAAATTGAAATAGAATCTCCAAAAAATGGAGAAAACAATAATAACAAACATAACAAATTAGAAAACCTTTTCAATGATTTTAAAAAACAAATAAAAACAGAAGATTTAATTTTTTTTAATTTGGATGATTCGACTTTATTAAATTTAGAAAGTGTATGTAAAATTATTAAAAAATAATTTTTTTTTATAAAATATATAAAAATAAATAGTATAAAATAAATGTCCAGTTCAACTAGGAGTCAATTAATTGTTTTTAATTTCCAAAATCGTAATGGAAAAGAAAAATATTTCCAAATAAGAATTTCAAAAACATATTCAACTGGAAATTTTAATAAAAAGTTTTTCCCACTGTTAACAGTAAAACAAGAAATACCACTAAGATTGTTAATTCATTACTATATTTCACTTAATATATTTACAGGAGAGGGATTAGGATCAGTAAAAAAAGGGGGAATTAATTATGGATTAATTAGGAGATTCAAAAGAGCCAAAGTAAGAGAAGATAGAAACAGTCCAACAGAAGATGATGAAATTCATAGAAATGTCATACAAGATAATATTGAAGATGAAGTAGACGAGATCAGTGATCCTGGTCCATCTAATGGAAATAAATCTTCTTATGGTCTACTCCAGAAGGGTGGAATAAATGCCCCCTCTCATAGAAATCTCAATTCTTCTTCTCGTCCAAGGGGTATTCAAAACAATGGTACTTATATTTTCCCTCAATCGGAATCCAATAAAAATAACTTTATAGTTAGAAAAATATATCAAATCGCTGGATTGGGCTTTCCAGGATTCAAACTGAAATTTAATACTCGTTTCTTTGACATGAAAACTTTAAAACAATATTTGTCTAAATACATTGAACAAATACCTAAAAATGAAGGTTTTTCGTTAGAATATAAATACATAATATTATATATTAGAATGTTAACAAATTTATGGACATTTTTAATGGTAAAACAAGACCGGAAGGATCAAAAGTTAATTTATAAATATCTTATTAATGAAATTGGTAAGTTAAGAAAACATATTCAATTTAACAATAAAAAGTATATAGATAATAATAGCTTATACATGGTAAATTTTATTGAAAAAGCAAACATGTATAGTAGTGAATTATTTTACAAATTTGTTAGAAAATTGACGGACACTGTAATTTGTGATTATGATATCAAAGAGATCAATTCTAGAGATGCCACTAAATTACACTTCAAATTACTTACTGTGTTTGATTCACTAACTGCTGCTACACATCAACAGGCAGTAGTAGGTTTACAGAAATATATTTTGTACAGTGCATTAGACTATGATAATGCATCTTCCCAAAAAATGAATACTAATAATATTAAGTATAATTTCAGATATGCTAAGATCAATAGAGAGACTTGTGAAATTAATGACACTGATATCCATAGAAATATGGGTGATGATGATGATGAAGATTCTGATAATAATGTTGATGTTGATGGTAACATTAAAACAAACTAACATTAAACATCGAAAAGACTTACTACATCTTATTTGGAAGCAAATCATCAAATGCAATTCAGCTACAGATAGACAACATTAACATCAGTAATAAAAATGATGGCAAGTTTCTTGGCCTATTCCTAGACAAGAGACTCAACTTCAGCACCCACATTCAACACATAACTAAGAAAGTCTCTAAGACAGTTGGTATACTCTCCAAAATCAGATATTATGTTCCTAACTCTGCTCTCCTCTCACTATATTATGCACTAATCTACCCCTATCTTAATTATGGTATCTGTGCATGGGGGTCTACCACTGCAAACCACCTTAAGCCCATCATCACACAGCAAAAATCTGCTATCAGAATAATAACTAACTCTGCTTTCAGACAACACTCAGCTCCCTTATTTAAATCTCTAAACTTGCTAAATATTAACTCCCTCCACACATTCTCTTGTGTCAACTACATTTACAAAACCCTGTTCTTAAATGCAAACCATGCTCTGAAACTCTCCCTGGACAGATGTAATAGGACCCATTATCACCACACCAGAAATAAATATCTCTTTGATATCCCCAGGGTCAAACTTAATCTGTGTAAACACTCTATGCAAATTAAGGGACCTAGTCTATGGAACTCACTCCCTAGTGAATTGAAAAACTGTAAAACTTTTGCCTTATTTAAAAGCAAAACCAAAAAGTACCTAACTTCATCTAATTAGTTTCCTACACTGAGCTTTAAATTTGCTCTGTACCTAGTGGTACCCAATCTCCTAATTTTTATGTAATATCAAACCTAATCATTGTGTTCATTGCTGTCTTCTTTTATGTGCTAGCCATATGCTGTATTGTGACTACCAATTTTTGTCAACTACCATTCAAGCTGTCATTGCAATCAATCTTATATTGTTTCTGCTGTATTGTGCCTACCAATTTGTTGTCAACTACCATTTTAAGCTGTCATTGCAATCAATCATAGCTACCTATGTGCTTTAATATACTGTACCTATAATTTTCTCTCATCTTTTTTTTTTTTTTTCATTCCATGTAATCTGTTATCATTTTTTTGTCTATAAATATTGCAAGTATTTACCTCCTTAAAATTTTCTTAGATTAAGGACCTGCCCGAAACGCTGCGCGTGCTAGTGGCTTTACAAGACTGTAATTACCATAATTGTATCCTCACATTCCTTATGTACATTCTTGTATATGCATAAATAAATAAATAAATAAATTTAAGTTTATCATGCCCGAAACGCTTTGCGTAATAGTGGCTTTAGGCATTGTATGTACTAGCTCTACCTATAAGTTAACCAATCCTTGTAAAAATTTATTGTATGTATGTACCTTACCTAAATAAAATTGTATTGTATTGTATTGTTGTATTGGTAGTGGGGATACCCAAGGTCCCTTAGTAATTTTAAAATGTCGAAAAATTAGAAAGAAAGATAAATAAACTTTACTTATTATTTCCTCAAAGTTGAAGAGAATTAGTGACCCTTGCTCTTGAACCAGTACCAGTGCCAGTGCCAGGGGCAGATGGGTGAGGGATGGATGACTGATGATGGGTAAAGAGTGATAATTGTATGTATGACCTGGGTATGGTTTTCCGGTATTCCATGATAATTTAAGTTTTTTTTTTATTCCTAAAATGAATATATATTGTAACCTTACATACTATATATTAAGTAAACGGTTTATTCAAAACAATATTATTTCAAGACATGGCTATCAATACAGATCAGATAACAATTAAAATTTTAGATTTATCACCTGACATGATACAATTTAAAATAGAAAATATAAATTTAGCTCTAGTAAATGGATTGCGGCGGATTTTTATAGCTGAGACTCCTACTATAGCCATTGATTGGGTTCAAATTAAAAAAAATACAACTATATTAAGTGATGAGTTCATTATTCATCGTCTAGGTCTAATTCCAATACCTTCAGATGAATTCATTAATAAATTAAAGATTCCATGGAAATGTCAATGTATTAACTTTTGTTCGAAATGTGCAGTAGAATTTATTTTGGATGTTAAATGTCGTGATGACAAACAATACCTCATAACAACATCTGATATAATACCATCTTTTCACAAAGAAATCCCAATTCCTTTGGTTAAACTTAATAATGGACAAGAATTATGCTTAAAAGCATATGCTATCAAGGGGATTGGCAAAAACCACGCCAAATGGAATCCGACAATTAATATAGATTTTGATTGCTGTAACAACACTTCTTCTTATTTTCTGGAAGATTGTAATAAACGAAAACAATTTTATTTCAATATTGAAAGTTCAGGTGCATTAAAGCCTGAAAATATTATGCTAATAGGCCTAGAAACTTTAAAAAACAAATTAACCTTCTTATTGGATAAATTTAAATGTTAATACTGTAAATAGAATACCAAACCGGGGTGTGTGTGTGTGTGTGGGTATGTGCCCCCCCCAAAAAAATGGAATAATAAATGATCAAATATTTATTTTGCTTTTAATTATTCAATAAATGCATTAAGACAGAAATTATTGAGCAAGAAATTGATTAGAAAAATTTAGTTTTTATTAAATCATATTTCGTTTTAACCTGATTAGAGTCGTTTAATTCTATATCTTCATTTAATGTATAAGATGAGAAGTTATTATAAATCCAAATGAAAAGTGCTAAACTTATCAAAAAAATAGGAATTATAATAATAAAAATAAGAACAGTCGAATTGATATTGATTGTTTCTTGTGTGTCATTTGGTATAGTTGAGTTGGTGGTTTCTTCTTTGGGAGTTTCTTCTGTTATTTCTAAAGTTGACTGGCTTTCTTCGGTTGTTGGTGGGGTGGTTGCCTTAATAATTATTATTTCTTCGGTTGAGACAACTGTATATGTTTTCGTCGCTGTATCATTTTCCCATGGTGGTGGTGTTGTGGCCATGGCCGGTCTTTCTAGAGGGGTTGTCGAGGGAGGAGTGGTTTCTGTTTCATCATCATAGGTGTAGTCATTTTCTGATGATGTTGTTGCCTGGCTTTCTTGAGGGGTAGATGCTGTCGTCTCCTCGTGGGTGTCGTCATTTGTTGTGGTTGTGGTTATAGTTGTTGTCGAAGGAGGAGTGGTTTCTGTTTCATCATCATAGGTGTAGTCATTTTCTGATGATGTTGTTGCCTGGCTTTCTTGAGGGGTAGATGCTGTCGTCTCCTCGTGGGTGTCGTCATTTGTTGTGGTTGTGGTTATAGTTGTTGTCGAAGGAGGAGTGGTTTCTGTTTCATCATCATAGGTGTAGTCATTTTCTGATGATGTTGTTGCCTGGCTTTCTTGAGGGGTAGATGCTGTCGTCTCCTCGTGGGTGTCGTCATTTGTTGTGGTTGTGGTTATAGTTGTTGTCGAAGGAGGAGTGGTTTCTGTTTCATCATCATAGGTGTAGTCATTTTCTGATGATGTTGTTGCCTGGCTTTCTTGAGGGGTAGATGCTGTCGTCTCCTCGTGGGTGTCGTCATTTGTTGTGGTTGTGGTTATAGTTGTTGTCGAAGGAGGAGTGGTTTCTGTTTCATCATCATAGGTGTAGTCATTTTCTGATGATGTTGTTGCCTGGCTTTCTTGAGGGGTAGATGCTGTCGTCTCCTCGTGGGTGTCGTCATTTGTTGTGGTTGTGGTTATAGTTGTTGTCGAAGGAGGAGTGGTTTCTGTTTCATCATCATAGGTGTAGTCATTTTCTGATGATGTTGTTGCCTGGCTTTCTTGAGGGGTAGATGCTGTCGTCTCCTCGTGGGTGTCGTCATTTGTTGTGGTTGTGGTTATAGTTGTTGTCGAAGGAGGAGTGGTTTCTGTTTCATCATCATAGGTGTAGTCATTTTCTGATGATGTTGTTGCCTGGCTTTCTTGAGGGGTAGATGCTGTCGTCTCCTCGTGGGTGTCGTCATTTGTTGTGGTTGTGGTTATAGTTGTTGTCGAAGGAGGAGTGGTTTCTGTTTCATCATCATAGGTGTAGTCATTTTCTGATGATGTTGTTGCCTGGCTTTCTTGAGGGGTAGATGCTGTCGTCTCCTCGTGGGTGTCGTCATTTGTTGTGGTTGTGGTTATAGTTGTTGTCGAAGGAGGAGTGGTTTCTGTTTCATCATCATAGGTGTAGTCATTTTCTGATGATGTTGTTGCCTGGCTTTCTTGAGGGGTAGATGCTGTCGTCTCCTCATAAGTATCGTTGGTTGTTGTGGTCA
Organism: Procambarus clarkii; assembly: GCF_040958095.1. Classification (NCBI taxonomy): domain Eukaryota; kingdom Metazoa; phylum Arthropoda; class Malacostraca; order Decapoda; family Cambaridae; genus Procambarus; species Procambarus clarkii. The sequence goes on from NW_027189142.1 coordinate 3,613,335, forward strand.
CGCCGCGCCGCTCGAGAACACGCCCACGCAGCCTAGCGTCTACCAAAGGGACGGAGATACGCCTGTCCGAGCTCGGTTCAGAACAGTTGGCCGGACAGAGCGGACGTCCCCGACCTTCACCTCGCCCGCTTTCTTGAGGGGTAGATGCTGTCTCCTCATCAGTTACATTGGTTGTTGTGGTTGTTATTGTTGTTGTTGTTAAGGGTGGCGTAGTTCCTATCTCTTCATCTGAAGTTGACAGGCTTTCTTGAGGGGTGGATGCTGTCTCCTCATCAGTATCATTTTCTGTTGATATTACTACCAGTCTTGGTTTGGCTGTTGTTGAGTTGCTAATAAGAGGTTTAGTTATCTTTTTCTTTTTAGTTGTTGTTGTGTTGTAAGCTGCTCTCTCATTTTCTGAAGTTATCATTAGTGAGACAAATGTAGATGTTTCCGTCACTGTAACATTTTCCCATGATGTTAGAGGGGCTGTTGATGTTTTCTCATTTTCATCCGTTACAATTAAGTGGGAAGATGTAATTGGTGTAGTTGTGTTTTTCTTTTTGGACCACATACAACTTTTGGTAAATCCAACTATTAATATGAGTATTAGCACATTCATTTTCTTTTAGTGTCAGGAAAAGGTTGATATGTGAATCGATCAAAATTCACAGAAGAAATGAAATAAATTTGCTGCGATTTACTATATTTATATGGTCCACTAGGAAAATCGAGCACAAGACACTGCCAGGGTAGCAGGCTGTCACAAACCCCGTTAACAGCACTAGCCTGTGTGAGAGAGAGACACACACACACGTCCGCTCTCTCCGGGAGGCAGCGTGCCACTGTAAAGAAAAGGAGCCGGAGGATCATTTTTTATCTCCTCTCTCCATGGTGTTGGTGCCGGAAGCACTCAACTATCTTTTAATATCCAATCATGTTTGCTCCCAGTATGTGATTTACCTACCAATTTCAGAAGATTTTCGCAAATTTTTTAGGCTAATTTCCTTACAAACGGTGATTTACTAAAAAAAAAAAAAAAATAGAATTTAGTTTTGTTAAAAAAAAAAATATAGCATATTGGAATAATACAAAAATCTATTAATTTCTTTTAATAATTTTTAGTTTTACATTATCATTTTTAATGTATAATTTCTTATTAGAACATATTAAGGAAATTTAATGCTGCTTCCTCTTGATTTTCATAATTAATACAATTCTCCTCTTCATTTAATTCTCCAACTAAAGGAGCTACTATTTTACTATTTTCCACATCTAAATTACACTTCTCTGCCTCTTTAAAATCGTCCTCATTAACTTTTTTCTCAATTTTTATTCGTTTGAATGGTGGTTCTTCAGCTGTGACACTTCCATTACATATAGGTTCTTCTACCTGAACTTCATCTATTACTTTAGAAATAATATCTTTATATTTGGGCATTAGTTTCTTCCTAATGCTATTATTAGTTAAAAGAATTTGTTTAATTGCATCAGAGGCTTGATTTCGGATATTGTTAGCTGGGACATCTGAATAAAAAACAGAATCTAAATTACGTAGATACAGAATTATTTTGTTATTAAAAACTCCAATTTCAGATAAACCAAATGAAATTAAAGCATTAACAGGACACGGAGATTCTCTAATTTCAACAAAGGTTTCACTTGAGTAAGGGATTCGGTTACGACCAATCCCATATATTTTAGAATTTTTGATGTAAATATTTCCTAGCGGCGAACCCATGTAAACTTCATCTTCTTTAGAGTTGGCCACAAAAGGACAAAATTGAACACCTAAATTTATACGTTGACGCAAACACTCGTTCTGAAATTGTGGCTGTTTTTGTATAAGTATTTCATTACATTTTAAAGAACATTGTTTATCTTTATGACCATCTATATACATTGATGCGCTCCAGATTTTACCCTGGGAAGGTTTATCAATTTTTAATGCCTCAGCTATTGGTTGGATTAGATTTTCTTCAAATATTTTCTGAATATCTTCACCGAATTCAATATTTCCAATCTTATTAGGTACTAAGGCAAATTTTGTTCCTCCCGAAACTATAAAACATTTGACTTCCAACAACTTAACGGTTAAGCTAGTTAAATAATCATTATTAATTCTATAATATTTCATGTTGTTTTGGTTATTTGCCTTGATTTTTTCTTCAAATACAGAACTACCGAGTTTTTCATATTGTTCTTTAAATTTAGTTAATTTCTCTAAAATATTGTTTTTATTCAACTCTCTTAAATTTTCGATGGTTATCAATTTTTTGTGAAGATTGGGTGGCTCATTGGGTAGTATATAATAATTCGAACTTAAAGCTTTGTTCAGCATTTCTGCAATAATTTCCATAACCTCTTCATCTTCGTTGATGAAGTTGAGGGTGCTATAATACTTTTCTTCCGTTTGAAGTTGAGGGGGAGGAGGGTGAGATTGATAAATTCCATCTGTAGTCGTTGGTTGGTGATATATTGAGGTTGCATTTTTTGCCTGAATTATTGTTTGTTGTTGCTGTAGTTGTGTTGTTGCTGCTGGTGGATAGGTAGGAGAAGGTAAATATTGACCATAATATCCTGAGGTATTCATTGTATGAAAGAGTCAAAATGATATAATGAGTTATGAACTTTTGATATCCTAATTATATACTGACTGACTTTTTAAAAAAAAAAAAATATATATATATATATATATATATATATATATATATATATATATATATATATATATATATATATATATATATATATATATATATATATATATATATATATATATATATATATATATATATATAACTTTTAATAAAATGTATAATATGAATTTTCTGCCAATGTGTCTCGCCTTATGGCGACAAATGGTAATATAATTAACCACCGATCATCATCATTATCTATCTTATTTTGTTTATTTTCCATAATTATATCATACATATCACACTCCAAACTATAAACAAAAATAAAAAAGGCTAACATCTCTTCGAAACAGTTAGAATTTAATGTGAATAAAATGTCTGTATTATTAATATTGCTACTATTCACCATTGAGATCGTTGGTACCAAATGTGTCAGTTTGCTTACATTACCAGAAAGAAAATGTGATATATTTTTTAAATTGCTAAATTTTCGACATTGAGCATCAGAATCTAGAGTCACCCACATTTTTCTTTTGGTCTTATCATAATGAAAAGTTGTACGTAAAATAAAATTACATTCAGATTTTTTTTTCTTATTCCTATTATTATTATTATTATTATTATTATTATTATTATTATTATTATTATTATTATTATTATTATTATTATTATTATTATTAGTAGTAGTAGTAGTAGTAGTAGTAGTAGTAGTAGTACTATACCACCATTTATGTTTTCTAGTCAAAGATGACATATAAAATTTTGAATTTTCTAAACACTCGTAATGAAATGAGGGCCATATTGAAGTTATTTCAATGCAAGGAATATTTAACAAAAGCTCACAGGCACTCAGATTACAAACTCTATAACCATGTGCAACATGTTTTTCATACAGCTGATATCTTTCATTTTTTTGATAATCCAAGCTTAAGTTTTCTATACTATATTGAGACGCATTTTCTGAATCAGCAGTCTGAATAAGAGCATTAACAGTTTGGCCTATATCAGAAATTAATCCCATTAAACTATTAATTATTTGTATTTGGGGTCTATATGTAATAGCTGGACATAGACACACACTCTTGGGTAAAGTTAAAGCCCTTGGTACTAATGGTACCATTGTATAGTATGAAATATGAGTACCACCTTCTGCTGTTATTGTACCTGGATGAAGTTGCTCAATTTTAGTTCCCAAGCAATAATGAATGCAACTAGTTGATTTATACATATGAAGAGGTCGAATTTTAATGGTACTCAAAAACCGCTGGTGGTTGATCTCATCATCATTTTGATTTATTATTTGATTAAACCATTGTGTTACTTCATTTCTAATATTCTTAAAAATGTGAGCTGGGTCATTGTCCCGTAAAATCATAAGAACATGTTGCAATAAATTTGTTAAGTCACGATGATTACTAAGGTTGATACGTTTTTTATAACCACTGATTTTACATTTATTGCCAACTTGTCTTTCTTGTATAGCCATATAATGTTTTTTTTTTATTAGCACTAGAACACCAAATGCATTTTCGAAAGCTAGTTTGAGATAACATGTAGAAGGTATATCTTGTCTGAGATTAGTATTATAACGATTAGCCAATTCATCTCCAGTTCCTGCTGAACGAGATACCTTCAGAAATAATGAATCAGTGTCGCCATATAAAACTGTCGCTCCAATTCCATTTTCATCTTTAGTATAAAAATGTTGAGCCCGATTAAGATGATACCGACCATAACCAGTAACCATGCATGGGACCAGTTCATCTGCGAGTAGTTTAATGGCCGCCATTGCCCCGTAAATAGAATTTACCATAATCTTAAGAGCGTTAGCTTGAGTGGTCATTCCTAATTTTTTCATAATACCTCGTTCATTTACTAATTTTTCACATATCTGACGTAATGGTGATTGAGTGTATGGTTTTCCTTCTTGGACTTTAACACTAACATAAGCAAAATAAGGATCTTCATCCATAATAAGTATATGAAATAAATTTTCATCAACTTCTGGGAGTTGACAACGTGAAATTCGAGTCACGAACCCTCGATTTAAATTATAGTCAATAATTAAACTAGGATATAATGAACAAAAATCAAAAACAAATATTGAATGAGTATTAGAAGCTAAATGTACTCCAATTTTCGGTTCAAGAACTTCAGCGCCTTTGTAAGTGTTTTTTCTACCTGTATCCAAATGATCCTTTTGTTCGATGGAATGTCTAGCGTATCGATTTTGTGGAAGAATACGACCTATTTCCCATTGAGATTGTGAATAACAGTTTACTTTATTAATGAGATGTTCGTCAATAGGAGCCGTATAAATTGAATTAAGTAAATTTATAAGGTAACGTCTCACAATAGCTGTAGAACTGGCACCAAGACAATGGTATGGGTCAAGGTCGCCCATACGAGATAAACCCATTGTAATTCTAATAGTATTAAGGTGCCCATTCAATTGAGTGACCAGATCCACATCTACAGTACAATAATCTAGAAAATTTTCAAACAAAAAACTATCCGGTTCCTCTCCATTGTCCTCTAAATTTTTATACATTTTATTTATAGCTACAATATTAAAATCTACTTTATTGCGGCCCAGTATAGCTTCTGCACAAGCATCTAAACTATCAGAAGGTGGTTCAAGAAACTTACCAACTGGAAAATTTTTTTTACGGCAAATCATAACATCTACATCTAAAATCCAAGGTGGAGTCATATGGGGTACGGTTCTCATATCACAATATGACTTTAAAGTGTAAGTGTGGAAAAATAAATGTCCAGGTAAAAGACCATGAAATAGTGCTCGTTTGAAGAGGAATGGATGGTCGTATCCATCAGTGTTATAACCAGTAGCAAAAATATGTTGAGGTTTGCTTAGTAACTCCAAAGATCGAGAAAGAGTTTGTTTTTCTGAAGAAAAGATTTCAACATGGATCGAAATTCCTTGTTTAGTTATCATGGAAAATTCTCTATTTTTGTTTTGAGAATTTGGATAATATACAACCAAAAGGGTATTTATGTCACTTAATTCAGTTGGATATTGGGCATTCATTACAGTTGCTGTCTGAAAAGAAGTAGCAACTAACCTATCATTTGAACTATCCCCTAGAGGAATGGCACCAGTTAAATCATGCCGACTAGTTTCTATATCAAATGAGAGGATCCGATATGGTGGAAAAAAGTTGTCGATATCCCCACTCACAAAAACAAGTTGATTGTCATGTACTTTAAATAAACCCCTAGATTGAAATTTTGGATTGTGTCGTCGTTCACAGTCAAAATAACATTGGTATGAATTAAAATATTTACCCATAGCATTAATACCAAATGGATGATAGTTATATTTTAGAAAGTTAAAGAGATCCATACACCTACGATAACCTTTACAAAAAACGCGAGCGGCGTAACCTCAATATTTTTCCAATTGCAAATCTTCCAATGAGGCTTCGCCCATAATCAAATGACCACTCTGACTATGTTCAGCTTCAAGAGTATAATAATCTATCAGCCCACAATTATACAAAAATATCATAGAACGATCAAATAGTTCACGTTGTTGTGTAACTAAAACTAAGTGATCAAAATTTGATGCATCAAAAATTACTCGTAAAGGGTCTTGTGGTACTATATTTTCACGATTTAAACCACTATCTTGAATTTGACTTTGAGGCACTGGAATCCCATAAAATTCTTGTTCTTCAACATTCCATGAA